>NC_084576.2:7127500-7275000 GCF_033978685.3 Nerophis lumbriciformis
ATATATATATATATATATATATATATATATATATATATATATATATATATATATATACATGTATGTGAGGTGGGATGGATTATCTTGGCAAAGAAGAAATGCTCACTAACACAGATTTACACAGATTTGTCAACAATATTTAAGAGGAATAGGTTTTTGTGTTTTAAATCTTTGAGTTCAACTCATGAAAAACAGGAGCAAAAACAAAAGTTTATATTTTTGTTCAGTATATCTCTGCAATGCCCCCGCCATTTGAATTCCAGTTTTGGGGACTTAAGCGGATCCCAAATACAGATAAGCAGGTACCAATAGATAGTAACAGTTATAGGTCCCCTTTACGCTAGCGATGTTCGACTTCACTGAGGGATATTCTTGTTCATCATTCTAGTTGTTTGCACTCATCTTTTAGTTACTAATATCAAAGGGAGCCGACACGGAAACATGAATGAGTCACAAAGAGATTCAGTTGTTCCTATGTTTTGGAACTTGGAACCCTCTGAGCCGTGCGAGGGAACAAAAGAAGCTTCTTTGTTTTGTTAGTCGCCTTTGTTTGTGTGGCCAACGCAAAGGCAAACACAGCTGAAGGCTGCTTTTGTTTGTGTTTGTTCGACTCCCGCTTCTTTGAAACCTCGGCCCGATCCAAGGTCCACGTTGGGCGAGTCGGCCCGCGGGTCGGCGCAGGGGACCTCGGACAAGCGGCTGGTGTGCAACGGAGGGAAGATTTAACGTCTCAGTCTGCTCCGTAGCCAAAGTGCGAGCAAATTATATTTTTAGTGGTTGGGAGGAAGGGTTCAGGGCGGCTGTCGTCGCAGGGAGACTTGTTTACTGCAGATGGAAAAGTCAGTTTGAGAGAAAACCCTAACCCCAACCCCAACCCTAACCTCTAACCCTAACACTCTAACCCTAACCCTAACCCTCTAACCTCTAACCCTAAGCCTAACCTCTCAACAGCGTTTCATTTGTTGACACTGATAAACCTTTAAAATGATGCTACAAATGTAACTCTCCCAAAATAAAACTCTCTTTTTCTGCTTTACATCTGACAATAAACATAATGCATGTGTATTTGTTTCATTTTGGCACTCGTTTAAGTAACAGGACCAAAGGAAACAGGAGTGCGTTTTCGGCACAGAATTAGCAAATGCAGGAAATATGTCCAAACCACGGCCCGATCCAAACAACCTTCCCCAATCTGGTGGAAAATAAACACAAAAAAGTCAACACACGTGGTCACACATAACACAACCTGCTGACTGAACTTTGTGGGTATTAATTATAAAATTCTAAATGATTCCCATTTATATCCATTTCAATGCATGATGGGAAAAATGCAAAACCCTTTGACCACATGCATCCACGTTTGCTTGGTATTCCTGATTGATTTAATGACTGAAAACTGATTGACTCGTTTTTGATCAAATGAAAGCAAAACTTGCCATTTATTGGTTTCTTTAAAAAGTAGGGGGTAACAATCGTTAATCAAATTTTTTGTGAAAAAATCTGAGACTTTATTTTCAGGCCGCATTGCAATCCATTATGTAGACGAGGGCGGCCAATAGCTGCTTCCCTTACTGAAGAGTCGGCCACATGCAGCCAGGCGGAGAGCAGACTCCAGTGTTCATGACGGAGAAGGGCTTTTACGCGTGTCTGGGCTGCAGACTGGGTAAACACTGGCGTGGCAAACATGAACATAAATGCAACTCAGAGTGTTCCTACATGATAAATACAGTCTGGTAAAAAGAAATATTTCATCCACAGCAGGCATGTTTTTGATGCACTGTGCTGACAAAACAGCACATATATATATAAATGTGTATGTATATATATATATATATATGTGTGTATGTGTATATATATATATATATATATATATATATATATATATATATATATATATATATATATATATATATATATATATGTACCCCGCCTTCCGCCCGATTGTAGCTGAGATAGGCTCCAGCGCCCCCCGCGACCCCAAAAGGGAATAAGCGGTAGAAAATGGATGGATGGATATATATATATATATATATACACACATATATATACAGGTAAAATCCAGTAAATTAGAATATTTTGGAAAAACTTGATTTATTTCAGTAATTGCATTCAAAAGGTGTAACTTGTACATTATATTTATTCATTGCACACAGACTGATGCATTCAAATGTTTATTTCATTTAATTTTGATGATTTGAAGTGGCAACAAATGAAAATCCAAAATTCCGTGTGTCACAAAATTAGAATATTACTTAAGGCTAATACAAAAAAGGGATTTTTAGAAATGTTGGCCAACTGAAAAGTATTAAAATGAAAAATATGAGCATGTACAATACTCAATACTTGGTTGGAGCTCCTTTTGCCTCAATTACTGCTTTAATGCGGCGTGGCATGGAGTCGATGAGTTTCTGGCACTGCTCAGGTGTTATGAGAGCCCAGGTTGCTCTGATAGTGGCCTTCAACTCTTCTGCGTTTTTGGGTCTGGCATTCTGCATCTTCATTTTCACAATACCCCACAGATTTTCTATGGGGCTAAGGTCAGGGGAGTTGGCGGGCCAATTTAGAACAGAAATACCATGGTCCGTAAACCAGGCACGGGTAGATTTTGCGCTGTGTGCAGGCGCCAAGTCCTGTTGGAACTTGAAATCTCCATCTCCATAGAGCAGGTCAGCAGCAGGAAGCATGAAGTGCTCTAAAACTTGCTGGTAGACGGCTGCGTTGACCCTGGATCTCAGGAAACAGAGTGGACCGACACCAGCAGATGACATGGCACCCCAAACCATCACCGATGGTGGAAACTTTACACTAGACTTCAGGCAACGTGGATCCTGTGCCTCTCCTGTCTTCCTCCAGACTCTGGGACCTCGATTTCCAAAGGAAATGCAAAATTTGCATGGTTGGGTGATGGTTTGGGGTGCCATGTCATCTGCTGGTGTCGGTCCACTCTGTTTCCTGAGATCCAGGGTCAACGCAGCCGTCTACCAGCAAGTTTTAGACGGTTGTGCGGTTTGCGGGCACAACCGCGGAGTCCGCGGATTATCCACGGATCGGGCGGATGAAATTTAAAAAAATTAGATTTTATCCGCGGGTCGGGTCGGGTCGGGTCGGGTCGGGCGGTTGAAATAAAAAAAAAAAAGATTTTAAATAGATTCAGGCGGGTGGCAGTTAAACCAATTCGGAAATATATATACATAGTTAAATGTTGTTACCCACATACGAAAAACGAGCAGGCACCTGCTGCATATGCCACAACAGAAAAAAAAAAAAAAAGAGATGGACACTTTTACGGAGCGGAGAAGGGACGCCTCGCCGGGGTCCGGGACCGAGGCCCCTTCCCCCGAGAGGGCCCCACTGGGAGCCGTAGCTGAGGCGATCCGCGAGAAGGGCCCGACGCACGTCCAGGGTCACCACCGCGCCCACCGCACCGACACCCCGCCTCGTCCGCCTTCGCCGCGGCCGGCGTCACGCGCAGCAGGTAAGCAGCTTACCTGCCCGCCACCCCCATGGCCGGGGGCTCGTAACAGGGGTCACTCCGCGCGCTCCGCCCGCGCAGCTTACCTGCCCGCCACCCCTGTTGCCGGGGGCGCGTAACAGGGGTCACTCCGCGCGCAGTGCGCTCACGAAAGGGGTGGGGCTCACCCTGGTTGATAGCAGGACGGTGGCCATGGAAGTCGGAACCCGCTAAGGAGTGTGTAACAACCCACCTGCCGAATCAACTAGCCCTGAAAATGGATGGCGCTGGAGCGTCGGGCACATACCCGGCCGTCGCCGGCAGCGAGACGCGCTTGGAGGTGCGCTCAGCGCGGCTCCCATATGATTGCGCACTGGTGTGCGTCTGGGTCGTGACAGCGTGGCACTGGATCAGTCTCCTTTCTTTAACAGGCAAAAGCTTTATAACCTCACTAATGCCTTGCATCGTCTATATTAGATATATAACAACGGGCGGGTGCGGGCGGATGCAGTTCTGATCAAATGTTACATCGGGTGGATGGCGGATGGTTGACGACTTTCTGATGCGGTTGCGGATGAAATAATTGCCTATCCGCGCATCTCTAATATATATATATATATATATATATATATATATATATATATATATATATATATATATATATATATATATATATATATACACATATGTGTGTGTGTGTGTGTGTGTGTGTGTGTGTGTGTGTGTATACCTATATATATATATATATATATATATATATATATATATTAAAAAAATTATACCGATAATAAAAAAAAACGATACCGATAATTTCCGATATTACATTTTAAAGCATTTATCTCTAATATATATATATATATATATATATATATATATATATATATATATATATATATATATATATATATATATAGGTATACACACACACACACACACACACACATATGTGTATATATATATATAGTTTTTTTTTTTATTAAATCAACATAAAAAACACAAGATACACTTACAATTAGTGCACGAACCCAAAAACCCTCCCTCCCCCATTTACACTCATTCACACAAAGGAGTTGTTTCTTTCTGTTATTAATATTCTGGTTCCTACATTATATATAAATATATATCAATACAGTCTGCAAGGGATACAGTCCGTAAGCACACATGATTGTGCGTGCTGCTGGTCCACTAATAGTACTAACCTTTAACAGTTAATTTTACTCATTTTAATTAATTACTAGTTTCTATGTAACTGTTTTTATATTGTTTTACTTTCTTTTTTGTTCAAGAAAATGTTTTTAATTTATTTATCTTATTCTATTTTATTTTTTAAAAAGGACCTTATCTTCACCATATCTGGTTGTCCAAATTAGGCATAATAATGTGTTAATTCCACGACTGTATATATCGGTATAGGTTTATATCGGTATCGGTAAATAAGAGTTGGACAATATGAGAATATCGGATATCGGCAAAAAGCCATTATCGGGCATCCCTAATATATATACATACATCCCTAAAGAAAGGGTGCCCAAAAGTTAGGGTTATCAAAACATTGATTTTTGAATACGATTCTTACTTGTAACGATTTTTAATCAATTAAATAAATCAAAAATCATTTTTGTTCTTTTATCTGATATATATATATAATATTATCACGCATTAATATCTCTTAGCCATTAATGCGTGGCAAGCATTGAATGTCTCTGATGCATTGGATCCGTCTCCTTTCTTTAACAGGCAAAAGCTTTCTAACCTCACTAATGCCTTGCATCGTCTATATTAGATATATAACAACGGGCGGATGGCGGGTGGGTGTGGTTTTGATAAAATGTTGGTTGGGTGGATGGCGGATGGATGACGACATTTGTGATGCGGTTGCGGATGAAATAATTGCCTATCCGCGCATCTCTAATACATATATATATATATATATATATATATATATATATATATATATATATATATATATATATATATATATATGTGTGTCGCAATCTTTGCCTTATTTCTATTTGACTTTATTAAATGTTTGGGTAGAATTTTATTCAACTAAACCAGATTTCTTTTAAGTCATATAGACATGTATCACAGCTGTTTATCTATTTTATGGAGGATTGTAGTTAATCAAAGAACTGGCACCCGATGTTATTAAAAAAAGTATTGATTTTGAATCGAGAATCGATTCTGAATCGAATCATTACCCCCAAGAATCGAATCCAATCGAATCCAATCGTGTGGTGCCCAAAGATTTGCAGGCCAATGAATTGGGAACACAGCCTAAGATTATTGACACAAGACCATGCAGGATGTTCTCTGCACGTTACATGCTGTTTATTTCCATCTCATCACGTCTTCTTATGTCCTCCTTGTGATTCATGCCAGACTTGGACTCATATTTGTTGAGTTGCTCTAGCTCCTACTGTTTTTTCTGTCCCCGGGCGCAGGATTTGTTTTGTTTTTTTTCTCCTCACACTGAAAATAACGCTTGCTTACTTACTCATGCTCGGGCCAAGTAGAAGACTTGCAGATTCTGGAGGTCCTCCAAACAGCAATCTGCTAAATTGGCCTGTGGAGAAAGTGAGCTTGGCTTCTTCTGCGCTGTGAAAGCAGCCGTTGCATAATGTGGACGCGCGCCCGAAACGCCACTTGCTGTCGTGAAACGCTACGTTAGCTAGCTCCATCTTGTTCTAATTGTCCTCACTGAATAAGTTGGCTAAAGACACTTGATTTCACCCAAGCTTTGGGTCATGTCAAATAGAACAGGGGCTCCGAACACTTTTGACCCAGAGGCCCAACATTTCCACTATAATGGGGCCCGGGACACACTCAAATATTAACACTGAATTAGTAATATTACTCTTGGTTTTAATCGTATTCAATAATTATATCTAACTTACTTACAGTTTACAACCTTGTCAAATTATATGATTATTACATTAAAGCAATTTCATTATTTTAACACAGTAAAATGCGTAAATACATAATTCATATATATACAAATATACTGTATATATGTATTACACAGTGCTAAAATAATAACATTCTAATTAAAATACTGATGTATATTTACATATATAAATATATATACTGATGTATATATACATATATAAATACATATACTGTATATATATATACTCCTCTCTGAGCTGCCACCTTAACGTGGTAGAGGAGTTTGCGTGTCCCAATGATCCTAGGAGCTATGTTGTCCGGGGGCTTTATGCCCCCTGGTAGGGTCTCCCAAGACAAACTGGTCCTAGGTGAGGAATCAGACAAAGAGCAGCTCGAAGACCTCCATGAAAAATAAAAACAAAGGACCCAGATTTCCCTCGCCCGGACGCGGGTCACCGGTCACCGGGGCCCACTCTGGAGCCAGGCCCGGAGGTGGGGCACGATGGCGAGCGCCTGGTGGCCGGGCCTGTCCCCATGGGGCCCGGCCGGGCACAGCCCAAAGAGGCAACGTGGGTCCCCCCTCCAATGGGCTCACCACCCATAGCAGGGGTCATGGAAGTCGGGTGCGATGTGAGCTGGGCGGAAGCCGAAAGCAGGGCACTTGGCTACAGAAGCTAGCTCTTGGGACGTGGAACGTCACCTCGCTGGGGGGGAAGGAGCCTGAGCTAGTGCGCGAGGTGGAGAAGTTCCGGCTAGATATAGTCGGACTCACTTCGACGCACAGCAAGGGCTCTGGAACCAGTTCTCTCGAGAGGGGCTGGACTCTCTTCCACTCTGGCGTTGCCGGCAGTGAGAGGCGACGGGCTTGGGTGGCAATTCTTGTTTCCCCCCGGCTCAGAGCCTGCACGTTGGAGTTCAACCCGGTGGACGAGAGGGTAGCTTCCCTCCGCCTTCGGGTGGGGGAACGGGTCCTGACTGTAGTTTGCGCTTACGCGCCAAACCGCAGCTCAGAGTACCCACCCTTTTTGGATTCACTCGAGGGAGTACTTGAGAGTGCTCCCCCGGGTGATTCCCTCGTTCTACTGGGGGACTTCAATGCTCATGTTGGCAGCGACAGTGAAACCTGGAGAGGCGTGATTGGGAAGAATGGCTACCCGGATCTGAACCCGAGCGGTGTTTTGTTATTGGACTTTTGTGCCTGTCACAGATTATCCATAACGAACACCATGTTCAAACATAAGGGTATCCATATGTGCACTTGGCACCAGGACACCCTAGGCCGCAGTTCCATGATCGACTTAGTAGTTGTGTCATCGGATTTGCGGCCTCATGTTTTGGACACTCGGGTGAAGAGAGGGGCGGAGCTTTCTACCGATCACCACCTGGTGGTGAGTTGGCTGCGATGGTGGGGGAGGATGCCGGACAGACCTGGCAGGCCCAAACGCATTGTGAGGGTTTGCTGGGAACGTCTGGCAGAGTCTCCTGTCAGAGAGAGTTTCAATTCCCACCTCCGGAAGAACTTTGAACATGTCACGAGGGAGGTGCTGGACATTGAGTCCGAATGGACCATGTTACGCGCCTCTATTGTCGAGGCGGCTGATTGGAGCTGTGGCCGCAAGGTAGTTGGTGCTTGTCGTGGCGGTAATCCTAGAACCCGTTGGTGGACACCGGCGGTGAGTGTTACCGTCAAGCTGAAGAAGGAGTCCTATCGGGTTCTTTTGGCTCATAGGACTCCTGAGGCAGCGGACAGGTACCGACAGGCCAAGCGGTGTGCGGCTTCAGCGGTCGCAAAGGCACAAACTCGGACATGGGAGGAGTTCAGGGAAGCCATGAAAAACGACTTCCGGACGGTTTCGAAGCAATTCTGGACCACCATCCGCCGCCTCAGGAGGGGGAAGCAGTGCACTATCAACACCGTGTATGGCGAGGATGGTGTTCTGCTGACCTCGACTGCGGATGTTGTGGATCGGTGGAGGGAATACTTCGAAGACCTCCTCAATCCCACCAACACGTCTTCCTATGAGGAAGCAGTGGCTGGGGAGTCTGTGGTGTGCTCTCCTATTTCTGGGGCTGAGGTTGCTGAGGTAGATAAAAAGCTCCTCGGTGGCAAGGCCCCGGGGGTGGATGAGACCCGCCCGGAGTTCCTTAAGGCTCTGGATGCTGTGGGGTTGTCTTGATTGACAAGACTCTGCAGCATCGCATGGACATCGGGGGGCGGTACCTCTGGATTGGCAGACCGGGGTGGTGGTTCCTCTCTTTAAGAAGGGGAACCGGAGGGTGTGTTCTAACTATCGTGGGATCACACTCCTCAGCCTTCCCGGTAAGGTCTATTCAGGTGTACTGGAGAGGAGGCTACGCCGGATAGTCGAACCTCGGATTCAGGAGGAACAGTGTGGTTTTCGTCCTGGTCGTGGAACTGTGGACCATCTCTATACTCTTGGCAGGGTCCTTGAAGGTGCATGGGAGTTTGCCCAACCAGTCTACATGTGTTTTGTGGACTTGGAGAAGGCATTCGACCGTGTCCCTCGGGAAGTCCTGTGGGGAGTGCTCAGAGAGTATGGAGTATCGGACTGTCTGATTGTGGCAGTCCGCTCCCTGTATGATCAGTGTCAGAGCTTGGACACGTTTCCAGTGAGGGTTGGACTCCGCCAAGGCTGCCCTTTGTCACCGATTCTGTTCATAACTTTTATGGACAGAATTTCTAGGCGCAGTCAAGGCGTTGAGGGGATCTGGTTTGGTGGCTGCAGGATTAGGTCTCTGCTTTTTGCAGATGATGTGGTCCTGATGACTTCATCTGGCCAGGATCTTCAGCTCTCGCTGGATCGGTTCGCAGCCGAGTGTGAAGCGACTGGGATGAGAATCAGCACCTCCAAGTCCGAGTCCATGGTTCTCGCCCGGAAAAGGGTGGAGTGCCATCTCCGGGTTGGGGAGGAGATCTTGCCCCAAGTGGAGGAGTTCAAGTACCTCGGAGTCTTGTTCACGAGTGAGGGAAGAGTGGATCGTGAGATCGACAGGCGGATCGGTGCGGCGTCTTCAGTAATGCGGACGCTGTATCGATCCGTTGTGGTGAAGAAGGAGCTGAGCCGGAAGGCAAAGCTCTCAATTTACCGGTTGATCTACGTTCCCATCCTCACCTATGGTCATGAGCTTTGGGTTATGACCGAAAGGACAAGATCACGAGTACAAGCGGCCGAAATGAGTTTCCTCCGCCGGGTGGCGGGGCTCTCCCTTAGAGATAGGGTGAGAAGCTCTGCCATCCGGGGGGAGCTCAAAGTAAAGCCGCTGCTCCTCCACATCGAGAGGAGCCAGATGAGGTGGTTCAGGCATCTGGTCAGGATGCCACCCGAACGCCTCCCTAGGGAGGTGTTTAGGGCACGTCCGACCGGTAGGAGGCCGCGGGGAAGACCCAGGACACGTTGGGAAGACTATGTCTCCCGGCTGGCCTGGGAACGCCTCGGGGTCCCACAGGAAGAGCTGGACGAAGTGGCTGGGGAGAGGGAAGTCTGGGCTTCCCTGCTTAGGCTGCTGCCCCCGCAACCCGATTTCGGATAAGCGGAAGAAGATGGGTGGATGGATATATATATATATATATATATATATATATATATATATATATATATATATATATATATATATATATATATATACATATATATATATATATATATATATATATATATATATATATATATATATATATATATATATATATATATATCCATATATATATATATATATATATATACATATATATATATATATATATATATATATATATATATATATATATATATATATATATATATATCCATATATATATATATATATATATATATATATATATATATATATATATATATATATATATATATATATATGTATGTGTGGGGGAAAAAAATCACAAGACTACTTCATCTCTACAGGCCTGTTTCATGAGGGGGTTCCCTCAATCATCAGGAGATTTTAATGGGAGCATTCACATACCATGGTTTATATAGGGCACAGAGTGGGTGGGTACGGGCTGGTGTAGGGGCGTGGTGATTGGCTCATGTGTTACCTAGGAGGTGTTTCCGTCTGTGGCGGCATGCTGATACAATTTCGCTGCGCTTGTTGAGGGATGACAGGTCTGGACGGTATATGATAAACAGTTTCTCTTTCAAGCATAGGTTGCATCTTTTATTACCACTATTGTAAGGTGTGCTGGATGCAAGAATTTGCCATGTTATTGAATATTCAACATTATTGTCTTTGAGGTCCCAAATGTGTTTGCTGAGTTCTGTGGTATTCCGCAGGTTTTGGTTCCTGAAAGAAGCCTTGTGATTGTTCCATCTGGTTTTAAACTCTCCCTCGGTTAATCCTACATATGTGTCGGATGTGTTAATGTCCTTGCGTGTTACCTTAGATTGGTAGACAACTGATGTTTGTAAGCACCCCCCGTTGAGAGGGCAATCAGGTTTCTTGCGGCAGTTACAGCCTTTGTTGGTTTTGGGGTCGCTCTGTCTGGGGGCCGACGGCTCATTTGCAATTGTTTTGTTGTGGTTTGAGATAATTTGTCGTATATTGTTCATACAGCTGTAGCTCAATTTAATGTTGTTCTTGTTGAATACTTTTCTTAGGCTGTTGCCTTTGGGAAAGTGTTTGTCAATCAGAGTGAGGAATTTGTGGCCAATGTTAGTTGAGACGTTTTTGCTGTATGGGGGGTTGTACCAGATGATGTTGTTTCGTTTTCTGTTCTTTTTTGGTTGGTTTCCTGGCGTGGGTTCATAGGTGAGGGTGAAATTGTATCCGCTTTCATCAAGGGCTTTTTGGTACGGGGGGGTTGCTTGCTCAAATTCAGCTTTGCTAGATGACAGCATCGATAGCCTTTTATTAATTCCGGTAGGTATTCTTTTCGTGGTGGTGGGTGGGTGGTTGCTGTCATGGTGCACGTATTGGAGTGTTGTGTTGGATTTCGTGAATGGTTGGTAGCTGTTATTTCTCAGGTTGAAAGTGACGTCGAGGAAGTTGACAGTTTGGAAACAGAGTGGACCGACACCAGCAGATGACATGGCACCCCAAACCATCACTGATGGTGGAAACTTTATACTAGACTTCAGGCAACGTGGATCCTGTGCCTCTCCTGTCTTCCTCCAGACTCTGGGACCTCGATTTCCAAAGGAAATGCAAAATTTGCATGGTTGGGTGATGGTTTGGGGTGCCATGTCATCTGCTGGTGTAGGTCCACTCTGTTTCCTGAGATCCAGGGTCAACGCAGCCGTCTACCAGCAAGTTTTAGAGCACTTCATGCTTCCTGCTGCTGACCTGCTCTATGGAGATGGAGATTTCAAGTTCCAACAGGACTTGGCGCCTGCACACAGCGCAAAATCTACCCGTGCCTGGTTTACGGACCATGGTATTTCTGTTCTAAATTGGCCCGCCAACTCCCCTGACCTTAGCCCCATAGAAAATCTGTGGGGTATTGTGAAAAGGAAGATGCAGAATGCCAGACCCAAAAACGCAGAAGAGTTGAAGGCCACTATCAGAGCAACCTGGGCTCTCATAACACCTGAGCAGTGCCAGAAACTCATCGACTCCATGCCACGCCGCATTAACGCAGTAATTGAGGCAAAAGGAGCTCCAACCAAGTATTGAGTATTGTACATGCTCATATTTTTCATTTTCATACTTTTCAGTTGGCCAACATTTCTAAAAATCCCTTTTTTGTATTAGCCTTACACAATATTCTAATTTTGTGACACACGGAATTTTGGATTTTCATTTGTTGCCACTTCAAATCATCAAAATTAAATGAAATAAACATTTGAATGCATCAGTCTGTGTGCAATGAATAAATATAATGTACAAGTTACACCTTTTGAATGCAATTACTGAAATAAATCAAGTTTTTCAAAATATTCTAATTTACTGGCTTTTACCTGTATGTGTATGTGTATATGTATTTTAGTCCGAATTTTATTATTTTAGCACTCTGTAATGTGTACATATATATATAATTTGTATATATATATATATATATATATATATATATATATATATATATATATATATATATATATATATATATATATATATATATATATATATATATCCATCCATCCATCCATTTTCTACCGCTTATTCCCTTTGGGGTCGCGGGGGGCGCTGGAGCCTATCTCAGCTACAATCGGGCGGAAGGCGGGGTACACCCTGGACAAGTCGCCACCTCATCGCAGTATATATATATATATGTGTGTATATATATATATATATATATATATATATATATATATATATATATATATATATATATATATATATATATATATGTATATGTATACATATATACATATTACACAGTGCTAAAATAATAAATATAAATGTATAAATGTATACATATATATGTATACATATTTGTTAAAATATACATATAATATTTATATCCTGTATCCTAACAAACATATATCCATCCATCCATTTTATACCATTTTATACCGCTTGTATTCTCTGGAGATCGCCAGTGTTGCTGGAGCCTATCCCAGCTGCATTCTGGTGGAAGGCGGTGTACACCCTGGACAAGTCGCCATATATATATATATATATATATATATATATATATATATATATATATATATATATATATATATCTTAATATTTTAGTTACTTGTATTATTTTAGCACTGTGTAATAGTTGTATACTGTCACGTCGTGGACTATGGCGGGGTTTGTTTTCCCGAGATGCATAAGAACTGGACCGGACATGGCGTGAAGGTAAAGACATGATTTTAATTCTAACAAAAATGAGTGAACAAAAAGCGCGTACAAGGCGGAGGTACAAACTTGGCTATGAAAACAAAACCAGCACAAAGGTAGAAACTATGAACATGAAACTAAAAAGACTTACTGTGGCATGGCATGAAGCATGAACTATGGTATCAACAGGAAGCAAAGGATAGCATGGGTGTCAGAAGTAATGTCGCCAGACAGACTAACTGAAAAGGACAGGCTTAAATAATAGTGACATGATTGCTGACAGGTGCGTGAGTCCGAACGTGAAAACAGGTGCAACTAATGGGATGTCATGGAAACAAAAACAACAAGAGTGCACAAACAGGAACTACAAAGAGTCCAAAAACCAAACAGGACATAACTAAACAAAACATGATCACAAAGACATGACACTTACAATATATATAAAACAGCTGAATGCTCCTGTCATTTAAAAGATCTTTGACTGGTGTTTTTGTAGCAGGTTCCTAAAAACAGCAGCTATTCTGTCATATAGAGGATCATTGACAGGCATTTTTGCAGTAGGTCGTCAAAAACAGCAGATTGCTCCTGTCGTTTTGAAAATCTTTGACTGGCGTTTTTGCCGCAGATTCCTAAAAACAGCACTTTTTATGTCATATAAAGGATCTTTGACAGGCAATTTTGCAGTAAGTCGTCAAAAACTGCAGATTGCTCCTGTCATTTAGAAGATTTTTGATGACTGGGTTTTTGCCGCAGAGTCCTAAAAACAGCAGAGCTTTTTTTGTCATATAGAGGATCTTTGACAGGCATTTTTGCAGTATGTTGTCACAAACAGCAGATTACTCCTGTTGTGAAGAGGATCTTTGACTGGTCTTTTTGCAACGTTCTTTCTAAAAACGGCAGCGCTCCCCTGTCATGTAGCAGATTTTTGACTGACGTTTTCGCAGTGGGTGGGATCGCTCCTGTCACATAAAGGATCTTTG
The DNA here is from genome assembly GCF_033978685.3 of Nerophis lumbriciformis. Lineage (NCBI taxonomy): Eukaryota > Metazoa > Chordata > Actinopteri > Syngnathiformes > Syngnathidae > Nerophis > Nerophis lumbriciformis. Next base: position 7,141,550 of record NC_084576.2, read on the forward strand.
ATCCTCATGATGTTTCCTTGTTTGAACCTGTGGAAGCTTTTGCCACCCAAATGAACTCTTCAGTTTAATTTTTAACTCTGTGCTAAATGAAAAGGCCTCATTGTTCGCCTCATGCTCATCCGAACCCCCCCGGGGTGGGTGGGGAGGTTTGTGTGCGTGTGTGGGGGGGGGGTTGAGTTTGTATTGCAGGTATTCCTGTGCCATTATATTCCCATTAAGACATGTTCTGTGGTGAATATGAAAGTACTGAGTCATGCGGGACAAACTATTAGGAACACTAACGTGCCAACTTTTGTTGTTGTTGCGCAAGTAAACTTCATGTAGTGGTACTCTGAAGTCAAGTGTGTGTGAGCGTGTGTGTGTGTGTGTGTGTGTGTGTGTGTGTGTGTGTGTGTGTGTGTGTGTGTGTGTGTGTGTTTAAGACAGGGAGAGTCTCATTTCAAATTAGTGTGTTGTGGGGGTGCGAGGAGGAGTTTTGTTTTCCTTGCCAACATCTGAAGGGTTTGTGTGTCAGTGTGTGTGTGTGTGTGTGTGTGTGTGTGTGTGTGTGTGTTTGAGGGGTCATTTGGTCATGTGGCACATCAGTACTGAAGCTGTCTGCCTGAGCATTCTCACCATCTGCACGACCTCCTCTCCCGGCCGACTGGCTTTTGTTCCGGCAACCTTTCTCACACTTCGCGTAGCATCACTTTCGTCGCTACACCCTCCTCCTCTTCTTCACTTTGTCGCTATGGCAACTACTTTCATACTATTTGAGCATCACTTAAAACAAATACACGTTTTGCCTATCAGTCACAATCCTTATGTGAGAGACGCACACCGTTTTTTTGTATGCCTTCTAGCTAGTAAATAAACACTAGCAAGAGTCAGCTAACAATGGAGGTAATAGGATTCTATCGATTCCGCCTATGGAGCGCATTAAAAACATCCCAAAATCTCCATTATGGTTTTATATACGTGCTGTAAGTATATATGTAATGTGGTAACATTCATAATAACATGTCACATTTACGTATTTTGATCATTTTAAGCATAACTTTCGCTATTTCCATCAAAAACAGCAACATTACTAATCATGGCAGACATTATGAGAGCCGAAATCAACTACTTTGGGGCAAATGATGATCCGGAACCTTATATTTTGAAATCTAAATATAAGGAGGATGAGTAACATGTTTTAGAAGATGAGTAATAACGTTTTATTTATTTAAATTTTTTATTTTATTTGTAGCACTATTGCTAAGTGCTAAACAAAAAATACAAACTACAAACATGACCATTTAGCCATTTTTATGCTTGAAAATGCTTAATTTAGGCCACAAATGTTGAAAATATGACAAATAAAACCGTAAAAATGTAAAATAAGATCTGCAATGTTGTGAAGCTGCAATATTTGAAGTGCAATGACGACTGTAGTACAAAAACTTTTAAGTACGTTGTAAAAAAAAAATTAAAACAAATAGAAAATTGCAATTTTGTGTATCATCTTTGACAAATTAACTATCAAGAATGATCAAACATTTACAGTATAAGTTGAGTGTTCTGGAGACTTTTTGGTGCGTCGCTGCCAAATTTCACGACAATCTGAAACTAGTAGAAGGGGTTTATTTTTTTTCCTAACTCGCAACACGCAACTGAGTGAATTTGGGGCTGGAGGGGTTGTGTTATAATAGCACACTTTTCACTGTGCTTGAAAACGTTAAGGAATTTATATATATATATATATATATATATATATATATATATATATATATATATATATATATATATATATATATATATATATATACTGTATATGTATATATATATATATATATATATATATATATATATATATATATATATATATATATACTGTATATGTATATATATATATATATATATATATATATATATATATACAGTATGTATGTATGTATATATGTTTATACATGTATATATATATGTATATATGTATGTACATGTATTTATATGTATATAAATGTATTTATGTATGTATATATATATATATATACATATGTATGTACATACATATATATGTAGAAACTGATGGATATGGATACAGATATATATATATATATATATATATATATATATATATAAAAATTATTTATATATATATATATATATATATATGTATATATATATATATATATATATATATATATATATAAATTTATTTTTATATATATATATATATATATATATATATATATATATATATATATATATATATATATATATATATATATATATATATATATATATATGTATATATATATATATATATATATATATATATATATATATATATATATATATATATATAAATTTATTTATATATATATATATATATATATATATATATATATATATATATATAAATTTATTTATATATATATATATATATATATATATATATATATATATATATATATATATATATATATATATGTGTGTGTATATATAGACGTGTATATGTTATACATGTGGGAGCTGTAGAGTGAAAAGGTGCCGGACCACTCTGGGTCAGTCTGCGTTCTCAGTGAAGGCCTCACATCTGTGGAACTCTTTGCCACTGGAGTTAAAGTCACTGTCGGACACAGGCCCGGCCCTAACCAATCTGGCGCCCTAGGCAAGATTTTAGGTGGCGCCCCCCCACATCGGCAGTGAAGTGTATATACTCACAAGAAACCGAATAGCTTTGTCTTTGACCTTTTTTTTACTTAAAGAAAGCAAATTAACAATCAGAATAGTTAACAAGATAAAAAAAAAAAATGAATAAATAAATGAATGCAAAAAATAAAAAATGAATATATGAAATACAATATTTTTTACATACATATTGCTTAATTAACATTAATGATGTGCACTTTAACAACCAGGCTTACAACTATACCTAATATATAAAGGGGTGGAAAAGTGACTATTACCTGCAGGGCAAACATTAGCTAACCAGAAGGCAATAACAATGTAAACAAAAAACACCTGCTTAAAAGATCTAATACAAATGTCCCTGAGGAATGTAAGGTGGGAGTACTGTAATTACCTAACGTTACATTATTATTTTCCATAACAATTTAGCCCCCTCCACAATATTAACCCGACGTTAAAACAGAACTAGGTATTTATTGATTAGCAATTGCCGAATCATGTAACATTAGCTTAATGCTAAAAAGCCAGGTTACTATCACATTCTGTAACAGACAAATAATTTCATGGAGGCTAACGTTACCTACCTGCTACCTCTGTCTTTTCTCGTTTCTACTCCTCTTCTTTTCTCTTTTTTCTTCCCTGGGCACCTGACAGTTTTGGCCGTTCTGACATCTTGTGTTGATTTTTTGATGTGGTGACGTCCAAAAAGAGTCATGATACGGGAAGGGAGGGGGCGCACCGTGCGGGGGGGGGGGGGCGTAATGTTGTAACAAATAATATTTCTATTATATAGGCTTTACTTTGCATTTTAATTAGCGTGGGATTATTTTTTGTATTTAGAAATAATAGTACCAACTTTTTTTTTTTTTTCTCCAACATTTGTGGCACTGGCGTGGCGCCCCCTGATGGACGGCGCCCTTAGCATTTGCCTATACGGCCTATGCCACGGGCCGGCCCTGGTCGGACATTAAACTTTTCTCCACAAAACTGAAAAAGTGGCTTATGGAAAATCAGTAGTGTGAGCACTAGAACTGGGTGTAATATGGACAAATGGGGCCAATTATTGTAGTGTATTTTTATTTTGTACTTGTCTTAATCCTTTTGTATGTGTTTTTCATTTTTCTCAACTTTTCTTTAAAAGCCTAACCAGGGACGAGGGTTGTACTTTGACATGTACTTACCTATGTACTTTGACATCAGTTACCTATGGGCAGCAATGCTTAATTGTACTGTCCCTGTCAGATAAATAAATACATTTAAAAAAATAACAAAATAAAACATGCACACATCAAACCTGTAGTATAAGTCAAATCAAAAGCACATAATAACAATGTAAAAAAATATGTTGACTACGTATTACTTATGCATGATCTTAAAAGCTGTTTCTCATATTTTAGGTAGCTAAAGGAGATATCACACACATGAGGAAACAGGTGTCAGTATGATACAGGGTACAATAAAAAACATATTGACAGTGTCAATCAAAAGTCACCATTATTATCCATTTAAAGGCTGAATCTTGGCATTGGACGCCATGAGCTGGTGTACCTAATAAAGCGTACAGTGGTTGTATACACTGCATGTCGGTCAGTAGTTCTCAAACTTTTTTCACCAAATACCACCCCAGAAAACATTTGGCTCTCCAAGTACCGCCATAATGACCAACATGGAAATACAGTAGCGTACGTAGTAGGCCTAAGTATTCATTAGAAACAAGGCAGAGGTTGTATTTAACAAGTATATTTAATATATTTGTCCACTGTAACATTATACACAGTTTGAACAGTAACACCGTGTTTGACTATAGAAAAATAAAACACTGTGCTTAAATAATGAAGCAAATGTTTAGCATACCACTCGACGGAGCCCGTACATAACGTATGTACAGTATAAAGCAGGGTTGTCGAAATATTTTTCATTGGGGGCCACATGGCACTTATAGTTGCTGTCATAGTGAATAATACATGATTATAAAAGTATAAGGATTCACCTCATAATATCATTACCTTATTGCCTTTGTATTTGATTATTAGATTGTTTTGTACGCACACTGTAAAAAAAAAAAAAATTGAACTAGAAGCTCAGTTGCCAGAATTTTAGCATCGAACGTTTTTTACAGCTTATTACAGTGAAAAACGGTATCACTGTTTGTTGACCGTAAAATCTACTGTCATTTTTCAGTGTACAATTTGATGGATAACCATAAGTCGAGAAGTTATTCAAGTATTCATCTTTATTCTCCCAAAACAACGTTTGAAATGTACGATGATATAACATCTCTGCTTGGGCTGCTGCCCACGCGACCCAACCTCAGATAGGCGGAATAGGACGGATGGATGGATGGATGGATGGATGGATGGATGGATGGATGGATCAAATCAAATCAAATCAACTTTATTTATAAAGCACATTTAAAATTTACCACAGGGGTAGCCAAAGTGCTGTACAATGAGCAGGTTAAAAGATAAAACGAGTACCGAGCAAACACAACACAACACAAACAGAACACGATAAAAAATAAATAATTAAAATAGAATTAATAAAAACATAAAAACATAAAAACAGGATCACAGCAGGTGTATTATGGGGCGCCATTGCAGGATGGATATCACTCAGTGTTAAAAGCCATGGAATAAAAGTATGTTTTTAAGAGAGATTTAAAAACAGGAAGAGAGGAGGCTTGTCTAACACTCAGGGGTAGGTCGTTCCAGAGCTTGGGAGCAGCAACGGCGAAAGCTCTGTCACCTCTAAGCTTCAGCCTTGTGTCAGGGACCGTCAACATGGATGGATGGATGGATAATATAATATTTATTGGGTCTTTAGAAAACATCAAAGTTTAAAAGATATGCAAGTGCAAGTGTTTAATGATGCATATTGTTTCGAGGCATTTAATGATAAAAACCTGAGGTGTATAAAGTATGTACAGTATATGAAGTATGTACAGTATATAAAGTATGTACAGTATATAAAGTATGTACAGTAAATAAAGTATGTACGGTGTATAAAGTATGCACAGTATATGAAGTAGGTACAGTATATGAAGTATGTACAGTATATGAAGCATGTACGTCATATAAAGTGTGTACAATATATAAAGTATGTTCATTATATAGAGTATGTATGGTATATAAAGTATGTACAGTATATAAAGAATGTACAGTGTGTACAGTATTTACAGTATATAAACTATGTACGGTATATAAAGTATGTACAGTATGTAAATTGTGTACAGTATATAAAGTATGTACAGTATATACAGTGTGTACGGTATATAAAGTATGTACAGTATATAAAGTACCGTATTTTTCGGAGTATAAGTCGCTCCGGAGTATAAATCGCACCGGCCGAAAATGCATAATAAAGAAGGGAAAAAAAACATATATAAGTCGCACTGGAGTATAAGTCGCATTTTCTGGGGAAATGTATTTGATAAAAGCCAACACCAAGAATAGACATTTGAAAGGCAATTTAAAATAAATCAAGAATAGTGAACAACAGGCTGAATAAGTGTACGTTATATGAGGCATAAATAACCAACTGAGAACGTGCCTGGTATGTTAACGTAACATATTATGGTAAGAGTCATTCAAATAACCCTAACATATAGAACATGCTATACGTTTACCAAACAATATGTCACTCCTAATCGCTAAATCCTATGAAATCTTATACGTCTAGTCTCTTACGTGAATGAGATAAATAATATTATTTGATATTTTACGCTAATGTGTTAATAATTTTACACATAAGTCGTTCCTGAGTATAAGTCGCACCCCCGGCCAAACTATGAAAAAAACTGCGACTTATAGTCCGAAAAATACGGTATGTACGATATATAAAGTATGTACAGTATATAAATTATGTACGGTATATAGAGTATGTACGGTATATAAAGTATGTACAGTATATAAAGTATGTGCGGTATATAGAGTATGCACGTTGTATAAAGTATGTACAGTATATAAAGTATGTACGGTATATAGAGTATGTACGGTATATAAAGTATGTACAGTATATAAAGTATGTACGGTATATAAAGTATGTATGGTATATAGAGTATAAACGGTATATAAAGTATGTACAGTAAATCAAGTATGGACAGTATATAGAGTATGTACAGTATATAAAGTATGTATGGTATATAGAGTATATACGGTATATAAAGTATGTACAGTATATAAAGTATGTGCGGTATATAGAGTATGTACCGTATATAAAGTATGTACAGTATATAAAGTATGTACGGTATATAAAGTATGTATGGTATATAGAGTATATACGGTATATAAAGTATGTACAGTAAATCAAGTATGGACAGTATATAGAGTATGTACAGTATATAAAGTATGTATGGTATATAGAGTATATACGGTATATAAAGTATGTACAGTATATAAAGTATGTGCGGTATATAGAGTATGTACCGTATATAAAGTATGTACAGTATATAAAGTATGTACAGTATATAGAGTATGTACAGTATATAAAGTATGTACGGTATATAAAGTATGTATGGTGTATATAAAGTATGTAGAATATATAAAGTATGTACAGTATATAAAGTATGTATGTATATAGAGTATGTACAGTATATAAATTATGGACAGTATATCAAGTGTGTACAGTATATAAAGTATGGACATTATATAAAGTATGTACAGTATATAAAGTATCTACGGTATATAAAGTATGGACAGTATATAAAGTATGTATGTATATAGAGTATGAACAGTATATAAATTATGGACAGTATATAAAGTATGTACAGTATATAAAGTATGGACAGTATATCAAGTATGTACAGTATATCAAGTATGTACAGTATATAAAGTGTGTATGTATATAGAGTATGTACAGTATATAAAGTATGGACAGTATATAAAGTATGTACGGTATATAAAGTATGTATGGTGTATATAAAGTATGTAGAGTATATAAAGTATGTACAGTATATAAAGTATGGACAGTATATCAAGTATGTACAGTATATAAAGTATGTACAGTATATAAAGTGTGTATGTATATAAAGTATGTACAGTATATAAAGTATGTACGGTATATAAAGTAGGGACAGTATATAAAGTATGTAGAGTATGTAAAGTATGTACAGTATATAAAGTCTGTATGTATATAGAGTATGTACAGTATATAAAGTATGGACAGTATATAAAGTATATAAATTATGTACAGTATATAAAGTATGGACAGTATATAAAGTAGGGACAGTATATAAAGTATGTAGAGTATGTAAAGTATGTACAGTATATAAAGTCTGTATGTATATAGAGTATGTACAGTATATAAAGTATGGACAGTATATAAAGTATATAAATTATGTACAGTATATAAAGTATGGACAGTATATCAAGTATGTACAGTATATGAAGTATGGACAGTATATAAAGTATGGACAGTATATAAAGTATGTAGAGTATATAAATTACGTACAGTATATCAAGTATGGACAGTATATAAAGTATGTACGGTATATAGAGTATGTATGGTATATAGAGTATATACGGTATATAAAGTATGTGCCGTATATAAAGTATGTATGGTATACAGAATATGTACGGTATATAAAGTATGTACGGTATATAAAGTATGTATGGTGTATATAAAGTATGTTGAGTATATAAAGTATGTACAGTATATACAGTATGTATGTATATAGAGTATGTACAGTATATAAAGTATGGACAGTATATCAAGTATAGACAGTATATAAAGTATGGACATTATATAAAGTATGTACAGTATATAAAGTATCTACGGTATATAAAGTATGAACAGTATATAAAGTATGTATGTATATAGAGTATGTACAGTTTATAAAGTATGGACAGTATATAAAGTATGGACAGTATATCAAGTATATACAGTATATAAAGTATCTACGGTATATAAAGTATGAACAGTATATAAATTATGGACAGTATATCAAGTGTGTACAGTATATAAAGTATGGACATTATATAAAGTATGTACAGTATATAAAGTATGTACGGTATATAAAGTATGAACAGTATATAAATTATGGATAGTATATAAAGTATGTACAGTATATAAATTATGGACAGTATATAAAGTATGTACAGTATATAAAGTATGGACAGTATATAAAGTATGTACGGTATATAAAGTATGTATGGTGTATATAAAGTATGTAGAGTATATAAAGTATGTACAGTATATAAAGTATGGACAGTATATCAAATATGTACAGTATATAAAGTATGTACAGTATATAAAGTGTGTATGTATATAAAGTATGTACAGTATATAAAGTATGTACGGTATATAAAGTAGGGACAGTATATAAAGTATGTAGAGTATGTAAAGTATGTACAGTATATAAAGTCTGTATGTATATAGAGTATGTACAGTATATAAAGTATGGACAGTATATAAAGTATATAAATTATGTACAGTATATAAAGTATGGACAGTATATCAAGTATGTACAGTATATGAAGTATGGACAGTATATAAAGTATGGACAGTATATAAAGTATGTAGAGTATATAAATTATGTACAGTATATCAAGTATGGACAGTATATAAAGTATGTACGGTATATAGAGTATGTATGGTATATAGAGTATATACGGTATATAAAGTATGTGCTGTATATAAAGTATGTGCGGTATATAGAGTATGTATGTTATATAAAATATGTATGGTATATAAAGTATGTACAGTATATAATGTATGTATGGTATACAGAATATGTACGGTATATAAAGTATGTACGGTATATAAAGTATGTATGGTGTATATAAAGTATGTTGAGTATATAAAGTATGTACAGTATATACAGTATGTATGTATATAGAGTATGTACAGCATATAAAGTATGGACAGTATATCAAGTATAGACAGTATATAAAGTATGGACATTATATAAAGTATGTACAGTATATAAAGTATCTACGGTATATAAAGTATGAACAGTATATAAAGTATGTATGTATATAGAGTATGTACAGTTTATAAAGTATGGACAGTATATAAAGTATGGACAGTATATCAAGTATATACAGTATATAAAGTATGTACAGTATATAAAGTGTGTATGTATATAGAGTATGTACAGTATATAAAGTATGGACAGTATATAAAGTATGTACAGTATATAAAGTATGGACAGTATATAAAGTTTGTACAGTTTATAAAGTATGGACAGTATATAAAGTATGTACAGTATATAAAGTATGGACAGTATATCAAGTATGTACAGTATATAAAGTATGTACAGTATATAAAGTGTGTATGTATATAAAGTATGGACAGTATATAAAGTATGTACGGTATATAAAGTAGGGACAGTATATAAAGTATATATGGTGTATATAAAGTATGTAGAGTACATAAAGTATGTACAGTATATAAAGTATGTATGTATATAGAGTATGTACAGTATATAAAGTATGGGCAGTATATCAAGTATGTACAGTATATAAAGTATGTACAGTATATAAAGTGTGTATGTATATAGAGTATGTACAGTATATAAAGTATGTACAGTATATAAAGTATGGACAGTATATAAAGTATGTACAGTGTATAAAGTATGGACAGTATATAAAGTATGTACAGTATATAAAGTATGGACAATATATCAAGTATGTGCAGTATATAAAGTATGTACAGTATATAAAGTGTGTATGTATATAAAGTATGGACAGTATATAAAGTATGTACGGTATATAAAGTAGGGACAGTATATAAAGTATGTATGGTGTATATAAAGTATGTAGAGTACATAAAGTATGTACAGTATATAAAGTATGTATGTATATAGAGTATGTACAGTATATAAAGTATGGGCTGTATATCAAGTATGTACAGTATATAAAGTATGGACAGTATATAAAGTATGTACAGTATATCAAGTATGTACAGTATATAAAGTATGTACGGTATATAAAGTATGGACTGTATATAAAGTATGTACAGTATATAAAGTATGTATGGTATATAAAGTATGGACAGTATATAAAGTATGAACAGTATATAAAGTATGACTGTTGCTGTTATTTACAGCGTGCCGATTGCTGCAAATCAAAGAGGACAAACAGAGAAGGACGACAGCGGCACACTCCTCCCGGCCTGAGGGGGATGTCACTGATCTGCTTTATGGCGTCATAAAGTCGCCCCCTCATAAGCATCAGCATTTAGGGCCATGTCAGCGGCCGACATGTTGTTTTAAAGCGGCGCCCTGTGCGCGCCAATTAGGCCCCGCGGCTCGTTGCCGATTAAACGGGCGGTTAAACGTTGTTTACTGCGAGACCCCCAGGAGCCGTCCGCTGCAGGACCTGTTAGCTTCTGTCAGACAGCTGAGGGACGCTTGCTTTCCCGTATAGGACGTCACAAACAACGTCAGAAGTGACTTGTAAGTGGTCAATTCTGTGTCCGAATACGCTTCAACAATCAAACGTGACGTTCAACTGCAATCACGCGGAAAAATGTGATGATAGCCACAGAACAGGAAGTGGAACACCAAATTCACCAAAGAACAGGGCTGTATTTAGTCCTTTGGGAGCCCAGGGAAAAACTACCGTATTTTCCAGCCCATATAAAAATATTTTCCAATTATTAGCCGTACTGGACTAAAAGCCGCAAATATAAACGTTGAGAAAATAGTTATTTACACAGAAAGTCTGTATATGTTTATTTACATACCTTAATTGTTTCCAAACGGTGCCTGTAACACGGCAGTAAAACGGCTAATCACACAAAACAGAAGTGATGGTGATGGACCCGCTAGCTGTGGAAGCTAGCTTTCCAACCAGCTGAGTTTAAGAGTTTACGAAACTGAAACAATACAAAAATAATGCAATTGTAAGTCAATAATGCTAACACAAACACTCGTAAACATGTTAGCATATCCATTGATGCTAACGATGCTAGTCTGATTACATTACAATAGCACGTACTATCAACCATGTGACTGTTTAAAAAGTAAAAATTGTTTTAGTTATATTGTAAAACTTGAGGTGATGAATGAAGAAGCCGTACGAGTAGAAACGCTGTGGACTTTTCCACCACGGAACGGCCCAAGATCAACTCAAATACTAACACTGAATGAGTCATTTTACTCTTGATTTTATTCGTATTCAATCAATCAATCAATCAATGTTTATTTATATAGCCCTAAATCACAAGTGTCTCAAAGGGCTGCACAAGCCACAACGACATCCTCGGTATAGCCCACATAAGGGCAAGGAAAAACTCACCCCAGCGGGACGTTGATGTGAATGACTATGAGAAACCTTGGAGAGGACCGCATATGTGGGTAACCCCCCCCCCCCCCTCTAGGGAGACCGAATGCAATGGGTCTAACATAATATTGTGAGAGTCCAGTCCATAGTGGATCCAGCATAACAGTAAGAGTCCAGTCCATAGTGGGGTCAGCAGGAAACCATCCCGAGCGGAGACGGGTCAGCAGCGCAGAGATGTTCCCAACCGATATACAGGCGAGCGGTCCACCCCGGGTCCCGACCCCGCACAGCCAGCACCCCATCCATGGCCACCGGATCTGTGTGTCTCCCCTTCCACAAGAGATAGGGGGGAGCAGAGGAGAAAAGAAAAGAAACGGCAGATCAACTGGTCTAAAAAAAGGGGGGCTATTCAAAGGCTAGAGTATACAAATGAGTTTTGAGATGGGACTTAAATGTTTCTACTGAGGTAGCATCTCTAACTGTTACCGGGAGGGCATTCCATAGTGCTGGAGCCCGAATAGAAAACGCTCTACAGCCCGCAGACTTTTTTTGGGCTCTGGGAATCACTAATAAGCCGGAGTTCTTTGAACGCAGATTTCTTGCCGGGACATATTCAATAATTATATCTACATACAGTTTGACAGGACAAACTGTATGATACCCACTACGCCATACCGTAGCGGGTAGAGCGCTGTGCCAGAAACCTGAGGGTTGCAGGTTCGCTCCCCGCCTCTTACCACCCAAATCGCTGCCGTTGTGTCCTTGGGCAGGACACTTCATTCACCCTTGCCCCCGGTGCCGCTCACACTGGTGAATGAATGATGAATGAATGATGGGTGGTGGTTGGAGGGGCCGTAGGTGCAAACTGGCAGCCACGCTTTCATCAGTCTACCCCAGGGCAGCTGTGGCTACAAATGTAGCTTACCACCACCACTAGGTGTGAATGAATGATGGGTTCCCACTTCTCTGTGAGCGCTTTGAGTATCTAATAATAGAAAAGTGCGATATAAAATCTAATCCATTATTATTATTATTATTATTATAAACCTTGTCAAATGATATAAAAATATGAACCATGAAACCAAAAAAAGGGATTGATAAAAAAATAAATGTACACACATTACGCAGTGCTAAAATTTATTTGAACTCAATTAATAATAATAAATAATGATATATAGGTTTTTCAAATGGATGAATGGACGGAAATAACATTTAAGTGCAAAACTTCTCTATGACTTTAGCTCCAGACTTCATCTGTTTGTTTGATGTTGTCATTACTGCCACAAGAGGTGGAAAAGTGTATTACACTGAGTAACGTTGCGGCCAATGGGTACCACATCTGAGTAGCAGATATTTTTTGGCGGCCCTTTGGTTAACAAACATTGGACTAGAAGACGGAGCGGCACTTATAAGTCCGGTACAAGGCGGAAACAGAAGAAAATACTGTCGACGTTCAAACAGCAGAACTTGCGGTGAGCAAACTCGCCCAAAAGATAGCGCCGTGGCACAAACAATAATACGTCTTTTCAGTGACTCTCCGTGTTTTATGAAATATATTTGTTGAAAACAAAACATTATGGCTGTCGGCGAAGAAAAAGCTATCAATTAGACGCAGAGTTCAAAGCGTAGGAAAAAAAGCAGTGGCTTAAAGTCTTATATTTCGCCTTATATAGGCTTAATAGCGCTATTATTGTGGCCGGAAGTGTGTGACTGGTGGGAAAAAGAGAGCTTTTAAAAAAGGGCCTCTCGAGTACCACATCTTACCAAACCCTCGGTTACTATAGTTGACCATTTTAAGGATTTATTACGCACAAGCCGATTAAGGATCGCCTCACACTGCTAGTTTGTGCTAACACTCGCTCGTTTATCACTCCGAAACTCCCAGACTGTTCAACAATGCCACAATTATCCACAGACACATTGTAAAAATTATTTCCTTTTTTTGTGTCTTAAGGTCTCGGAGCGCACCAACGAGACTTGTGAGTGTGTGTGACATTTAATCTTGCTGTAATATTTGTTTTAATGAAACACAAAATGTTTAGCCATTACCTCCTTGTTATGTTGGTTTAATTGATATATATGTACATACATATATATATATTTATATATATATTTATATATATATATATATGTATATATATATATATATATATATATATATATATATATATATATATATATATATATATATATATATATATATATATATATATATATATATATATGTCTTAATAAGGTTATCCAAAAAATAGTGCTCGATACCGTAGTAGAGCGCAATATATGTATGTGTGGGAAAAAAATCACAAGACTATTTCATCTCTACAGGCCTGTTTCATGAGGGGGGTACCCTCAATCGTCAGGAGATTTTAATGGGAGCATTCGCATACCATGGTTTATATAGGGCACAGAGTGGGTGGGTACAGGCTGGCCTAGGGGCGTGGTGATTGGCTCATGTGTTACCTAGGAGGTGTTTCCGTCTATGGCGGCATGTTGTTACAATTTCGCTGCGCTTGTTGAGGGATGACAGGTCTGGACGGTAAATAATAAACAGTTTCTCTTTCAAGCATAGGTTGCATCTTTTATTACCACTATTGTAAGGTGTGCTGGATGCAAGAATTTGCCATGTTATTGAATATTCAACATTATTGTCTTTGAGGTCCCAAATGTGTTTGCTGAGTTCTGTGGTATTTCGCAGGTTTTTGTTCCTGAAAGAAGCCTTGTGATTGTTCCATCTGGTTTTGAATTCACCCTCGGTTAATCCTACATATGTGTCGGATGTGTTAAGGTCCTTGCGTATTACCTTAGATTGGTAGACAACTGATGTTTGTAAGCACCCCCCGTTGAGGGGGCAATCAGGTTTCTTTCGACAGTTACATGCTTTGTTGGTTTTGGAGTCGCTCTGACTGGGGGTCGACGGCTCATTTGCAATTGTTTTGTTGTGGTTTGAGATGATTTGTCGTATATTGTTCATGCAGCTGTAGCTCAATTTAATGTTGTTCTTGTTGAATACTTTTCTTAGGTTGTTGTCTTTGGGAAAGTGTTTGTCAATCAGATTGAGGAATTTGTGTCCAATGTTCGTTGAGACGTTTTTGCTGTATGGGGAAACGGCATCATCTGTTACAACCCCCCATACAGCAAAAACGTCTCAACGAACATTGGACACAAATTCCTCAATCTGATTGATAGTCTTGTGATTTTTTTCCCACACATACATATATATATATATATATATATATATATATATATATATATATATATATATATATATATATATATATATATATATATATATATATATATATATATATATATATATATATATATATATATACATGCATACACACACATATACAAAACCCAAAACCAGTGAAGTTGGCACGTTGTGTAATTCGTAAATAAACGCAGAATACAAAGATCCTTTTCAACTTATATTCAATTGAATAGACTGCAAAAACAATATATTTAATGTTTGAACTGAGAAACCTTTATTTGGGAGCAAATATTCATTAACTTAGAATTTAATGGCAACGCATTGCAAATCATTTGGCACAGGGGCATATTTACCTTCGTGTTACATGGCCTTTCCTCTTAACAACACTCAGTAAACCTTTGGGAACTGAGGAGACACATTTTTTAAGCTTCTCATGTGGAATTATTTCCCATTCTTGCTTGATGTACAGCTTAAGTTGTTCAACAGTCCGGGGTTCTCCGTTGTGGTATTTTAGGCTTCATAATGCACCACACATTTTCAATGGGAGACAGGTCTGGACTACAGGCGGGCCAGTCTAGTACCCACACTCTTTAACTACAAAGCCACGCTGTTGTAACACATGGCTTATTATTGCTGAAATAAGCAGGGGCGTCCATGATAACGTTGCTTGGATGGCAACATATGTTGCTCCAAAACCTGTATGTACCTTTCAGCATTAATGGTTCCTTCACAGATGTGTAAGTTACCCATGCCTTGGGCACCAATACACCCCCATGCCATCACAGATGCTGCCTTTTGAACTTTGCGCCTCTAACAATCCGGATGGTTCTTTTCATCTTTGGTCCGGAGTACACGACATCCACAGTTTCCAAAAACAATTTGAAATGTGGACTCGCCAAACCACAGAACACTTTTCCACTTTGCATCAGTCCATCTTAGATGAGCTTGGGCCCAGTGAAGCCGGCTGCGTTTCTGGGCGTTGTTGATAAATGGCTTTGGCTTTGCATAGGAGAGTTTTAACTTGCACGTACAGATGTAGCAACAACTGTAGTTACTGACAGTGGTTTTCTGACGTGTTCCTGAGCCCATGTGGTGATATCCTTTACACACTGATGTCGTTTTTTAATGCAGTACCGCCTGAGGGATCAAAGGTCACAGGCATTCTGCTTTCGTGCAGTGATTTCTCCAGATTTTCGGAACCTTTTGATGATATTACGGACCGTAGATGGTGAAATCCCTAAATTCCTTGCAATAGCTGGTTGAGAAATGTTGTTTTTAAAACTGTTCGACAATTTGCTCACGCATATTTTGACAAAGTGGTGACCCTCGCCCCATCCTTGTTTGTGAATGACTGAGCATTTCATGGAAGCTGCTTTTATACCCAATCATGGCACCCACCTGTTCCCAATTTGCCTGTTCACCTGTGGGATGTTCCAAATAAGTGTTTGATGAGCATTCCTCAACTTTCTCAGTCTTTTTTGCCACTAGTGCCAGCTTTGTTTTAAACATGTTGCAGGCATCAAATTCCAAATGAGCTAATATTTGCAAAAAATAACAAGTTCGAACATCAAGTATCTTGTCTTTGCAGTCTATTCAATTGAATATAAGTTGAAAATGATTAGCAAATCAGTGTATTCTGTTTTTATTTACGATTTTCACAACGTGCCAACTTCACTGGTTTTGGGGTTTGAATATACATATATATGTATGTTATATATATAGATATATACATACATACACATATATAGATATATGCGTATATGTATACATACATAAATAAATATATATGCATACATACACATATATAGATATATGCGTATATGAATATAAATAAATATATATACATATTTACATATATACTTATATGTATGTATGTATATATATATAAATAAATAATAAATAAATGGGTTGTACTTGTATAGCGCTTTTCTACCTTCAAGGTACTCAAAGCGCTTTGACACTACTTCCACATTTACCCATTCACACACACATTCACACACTGATGGAGGGAGCTGCCATGCAAGGCGCTAACCAGCACCCATCAGGAGCAAGGGTGAAGTGTCTTGCTCAGGACACAACGAACATGACGAGGTTGGTACGAGGTGGGGATTGAACCAGGGACCCTTGGGTCGCGCACGGCCACTCTTCCACTGCGCCACGCCGTCCCATATACATACATACAGTCTTACATATATATACTGTATATATATATATATATATATATACATATATACGTATACATTATAGTGTCTTCAAAGAGTGCAGTTTTTGTACTAAAATAGGGACTTTTGACGAGGCTAGAACCCACTATTCAAGCTTATATTGATTCTTATGGGGATTTATGCTACACTATTAAAAATTTTACGGTTTACGGTTTTTTGATTGATTGATTGAGACTTTTATTAGTAGGTTGCACAGTGAAGTACATATTCCGTACATCCATCCATCCATCCATCCATCTTCTTCCGCTTATCCGAGGTCGTGTCGCGGGGGCAGCAGCCTAAGCAGGGAAGCCCAGATTTCCCTCTCCCCAGCCACTTCGTCCAGCTCTTCCTGTGGGACCCCGAGGCGTTCCCAGGCCAGCCGGGAGACATAGTCTTCCCAACGTGTCCTGGGTCGTCCCCGCGGCCTCCTACCGGTCGGACGTGCCCTAAACACCTCCCTAGGGAGGCGGTCGGGTGGCATCCTGACCAGATGCCCGAACCACCTCATCTGGCTCCTCTCGATGTGGAGGAGCAGCGGCTTTACTTTGAGCTCCCCCAGGATGGCAGAGCTTCTCACCCTATCTCTAAGGGAGAGCCCCGCCACCCGGCGGAGGAAACTCATTTCGGCCGCTTGTACCCGTGATCTTGTCCTTTCGGTCATAACCCAAAGCTCATGACCATAGGTAAGGATGGAAACGTAGATCGACCGGTAAATTGAGAGCTTTGCCTTCCAGCTCAGCTCCTTCTTCACCACAACGGATCGATACAGCGTCCGCATTACTGAAGACGCCGCACCGATCCCCCTGTCGATCTCACGATCCACTCTTCCCTCACTCGTGAACAAGACTCCGAGGTACTTGAACTCCTCCACTTGGGGCAAGATCTCCTCCCCAACCCGGAGATGGCACTCCACCCTTTTCCGGGCGAGAACCATGGACTCGGACTTGGAGGTGCTGATTCTCATCCCAGTCGCTTCACACTCGGCTGCGAACCGATCCAGCGAGAGCTGAAGATCCTGGCCAGATGAAGTCATCAGGACCACATCATCTGCAAAAAGCAGAGACCTAATCCTGCAGCCACCAAACCAGATCCCCTCAACACCTTGACTGCGCCTAGAAATTCTGTCCATAAAAGTTATGAACAGAATCGGTGACAAAGGGCAGCCTTGGCGGAGTCCAACCCTCACTGGAAACGTGTCCGACTTACTGCCGGCAATGCGGACCAAGCTCTGGCACTGAGCATACAGGGAGCGGACTGCCACAATCAGACAGTCCGATACCCTATACTCCCTGAGCACTCTCCACAGGACTTCCCGAGGGACACGGTTGAATGCCTTCTCCAAGTCCACAAAACACATGTAGACTGGTTGGGCAAACTCCCATGCACCCTCAAGGACCCTGCCGAGAGTATAGAGCTGGTCCACAGTTCCACGACCAGGACGAAAACCACACTGTTCCTCCTGAATCCGAGGTTCGACTATCCGGCGTAGCCTCCTCTTCAGTACACCCGAATAGACCTTACCGGGAAGGCTGAGGAGTGTGATCCCACGATAGTTAGAACACACCCTCCGGTTCCCCTTCTTAAAGAGAGGAACCACCACCCCGGTCTGCCAATCCAGAGGTACCGCCCCCGATGTCCACGCGATGCTGCAGAGTCTTGTCAACCAAGACAGCCCCACAGCATCCAGAGCCTTAAGGAACTCCGGGCGAGACTCATCCACCCCCGGGGCCTTGCCACCGAGGAGCTTTTTAACTACCTCAGCAACCTCAGCCCCAGAAATAGGAGAGCCCACCACAGACTCCCCAGCCACTGCTTCCTCATAGAAAGACGTGTTGGTGGGATTGAGGAGGTCTTCGAAGTATTCTCTCCACCGATGGTTGTTATCATCATTCATCAACAATTGAGAACAGAGAAATGGATATTGAAACAGTGTAGGTCTGACTTGGTAGGATATGTACAGCCAGTAGTGGACATAGAGACAGAGAGAGAGAGAGAGAGAGAGAGAGAGAGAGAGAGAGAGAGAGAGAGAGAGAGAGAGAGAGAGAGAGAGATCAGAAGGCAGAAGAAAAAGTATCTGCATTTGATTGTTTACATTTGATTATTAACAATCCGGGGAGGGTGTTAGTTTAGGGTTGTAGCTGCCTGGAGGTGAACTTTTATTGCGGTTTTGAAGGAGGATAGAGATGCACTTTCTTTTATACCTGTTGGGAGCGCATTCCACATGATGTGGCATAGAAAGAGAATGAGTTAAGACCTTTGTTAGTTCGGAATCTGGGTATAACGTGGTTAGTGGAGCTCCCCCTGGTGTTGTGGTTATGGCGGTCATTTATGTTAAGGAAGTAGTTTGACATGTACTTCGGTATCAGGGAGGTGTAGCGGATTTTATAGACTAGGCTCAGTGCAAGTTGTTTTACTCTGTCCTCCACCCTGAGCCAGCCCACTTTGGAGAAGTGGGTAGGAGTGAGGTGGGATCTGGGGTGGAGGTCTAGAAGTAATCTGACTAGCTTGTCCTGGGATGTTTGGAGTTTAGTTTTGAGGGTTTTGGAGGTGCTAGGGTACCAGGAGGTGCATGCGTAATCGAAAAAGGGTTGAACGAGAGTTCCCGCCAGAATCCTCATGGTGCTTTGGTTGACCAGAGAGGAGATTCTGTAGAGAAATCTCGTTCGTTGGTTGACCTTTTTGATTACCTTGGTTGCCATTTTATCACAGGAAAGATTAGCCTCTAGAATGGAACCTAAGTACCGTATTTTCCGCACTATATGGCGCACCTAAAAACCACAATTTTTCTCAAAAGCTGACAGTGCGCCTAATAACCCGGTGCGCTTTATTACGATTCATTTTCATAAAGTTTCGGTCTCGCAACTTCGGTAAACAGCCGCCATCTTTTTTCCCGGTAGAACAGGAAGCGCTTCTTCTTCTACGCAAGCAACCGCCAATGAAAGCACTCGCCCCCATAGAACAGGAAGCGCTTCACCCGCCCCCATAGAACAGGAAGCGCTTCACCCGCCCCCGGAAGAAGAAGAAAAAACGCGCGGATATCACCGTACGTTTCATTTCCTGTTTACATCTGTAAAGACCACAAAATGGCTCCTACAAAACGATCCGGTTCATAAAAAGACGCAATCTCTCCATCCGCACACGGATTACTACCGTATTTCACAGCAACTGAACCGCACTGTGGAACGGGAGCACGTACGGTGAATATTCGCTCCACAGGGAATGAGAAGTCATCCTTCACTGTGGTTCTAGCTTGCCATGCTAACTTCCACCCATCCAAAAGAGACCTTTCCAGCCGGCGTCATCATAAAAGCTAACTCGAAGGGATGGATGGATGAAGAAAAGATGAGCGAGTGGTTAAGGGAAGTTTACGCGAAGAGGCCGGGTGTCTTTTTTCACACAGCTCCGAAGGCGAACACACCTTCACTAAGACGGGCAGATAGCGCCGGTCGACATACGCCAACATCTGCCAGTGGATCGTAAATGCCTGGGCAGATAGTTTCGGTCACAACTGTGGTCCGACCTTTCCGGAAGGCAGGATTCACAGAACTGCTGGACAACAGTGACACTGACTCCGGTGACTTCGACGAGACGGAACCGGCCATTTTGGATCCCGTATTCGCCCAACTTTTCAATTCGGACACCGAAGACGAAGAATTCGAAGGATTTACGAATGAAGAATAACTTCAGAAGGTGAGCGCTATGTTTATTTTGTGTGTTGTGACATTAACGTTCGAGCAACATTATGTTGCTATTGTTCTACACCATTTTGAATTTTACTATGTTTGTGATTGCACATTTGCGTACATTTTGGGACAGAGTTGTTAGAACGCTGGTTTTCAATATATTATTAAAGTTTGACTGAACTATCTGACTGTTTTTTTGACATTCACTTTAGCGCAGCGTTTTTTTGACATTCACTTTAGCGCAGCGTAGGCGCGGCTTTTAGTCCGGGGCGGCTTATTGGTGGACAAAATTATGAAATATGTAATTCATAGAAGGTGCGGCTAATAATCCGGTGCGCCTTATAGTGCGGAAAATACGGTAGGTGACCTCATCCTTCCTGGTGATAACAATGTCACCCACTTTTATAGTGAAGTCATTGACTTTCTTAAGGTTGATGTGGGACTCAAATAGGATGGATTCCGTTTTACCCAAGTGTATGGATAGCTTGTTGTCAGCGAGCCAGGTGCAAGTTCTACAGAGTTCAGCACTGAGGATTTTCTCCACCTGTGACTTGTCCCTGTCTGATACCAGCAAGGCCGAGTCATCCGCAAACAAGAACAATTCACAGTCGCATGCCAATGACAAGTCGTTTATGTATATTAGGAACAGTAAAGGCCCCAATATACTGCCTTGGGGGACTCCACAGCTCACTGAGAGGGGGAGGACACGGTGCCGTTCACCTCTACCACCTGTTCCCTCCCCTCCAAGTAAGATTGCATCCAGCTCGATGAGGTTTTGTTAAATCCGATTGCTCTGAGCTTATCCAACAGTATAGCGTGGTTAACGATGTCAAAGGCCTTCTAAAGGTCCAGCATGACCATGCCACAGTATTTGCCCGCGTCCACCTCATGTTTGATGTGGTCGCTCAGATAGAGAAGGCATGTGTCAGTGGAGTGGTTAGTTCTGAAGCCGGATTGGAATTTGTACATGAGTTTATTAGTGGCAAGATAACTATCGACCTGTTCATAAACTATTTTCTCCATTACTTTCGAAATGGAACTGAGAATAGAAACAGGTCGGTAGTTGCCAGGTTCCAATTTGCTTCCTTTTTTAAAGAGGGGAGTTACTCTTGCTATCTTAACATCTTTTGGTACTTGGCCTTGTGTAATTGATAGGTTTATTATGTGCGTGATGATCGGGGCAATGATGGATGCAGAGTCCCTGAGGAATCTGGAGGGGATATTATCAAGGCCGGACCGTTTTTAAGAACCAATTACATTTGTGAATCGAGGTTCCATTGTATTTTATAAGTAGATTATTTATTGTGGAGAAAATTGCTTCAGTGAATGCAAGATTCAGTTTTCATCGGACATTTTGAAACCATCCACAACAAAAACTGAGGTACCACTCACTCTTGATTTGGTTTCATTTACTTATTTCTACGCTGGTGTGAAGCTTCTACGATGGCCACAGATTGACCCTGGAACAGATTATTTGTTTTTTTTTAATTTCCAATGGTTTTTTGTTTTGTTTTTTAAGTGCACTGTGGGAAGAGAAATGTCCGTTTGGAACGGCACATGGGTCCCAGTGGTCTTTTGTCCTCACCCATCGAGGACATTGTATGTCCTTTCTAGTGGACTTTTGGCTGAGAAAAGTGCAATGAAGCCTGCGGCACAGTGGGTCCGTGGATCAGACACGGTGTAAGGGGACGTGGGAGGTGCTGGATGGACCATCCGTCACTACGCTTGCTGCCTCCAGCGGCCCCGCAGGGAAATATGATCTCCACACCCCCTCTTAAGAGGAGCAAACAATCACGTCTGCAACAAACACTGAACCAAGAGCAGCTCGCCTCCAAAATAAAAGCATGGGAAACCAGAAATGTTTAACGCACAAGGAATTGTGAACCATTAATATTAACTAAAATACAAACAAGCGCTTTTTTGAACTAATAAGATAAAAGTGTATTGCGAATAGAGCAAAATTATGACGTAGTATGCTCATTTGCGTGATTATCATTCTGCTTGTACAGTAGCTTGACTGCAATTTAATTGACCTCATTGTTTTTGTAAAGTGATAAGAAACAATTACCAAAGTGGAACACCTACTGCTCACTGTAAAATGCAATGGAATGTCTTTAACAGTTTGATGCAATCAATCTGTACATATACATTCATTGTACAAACACATATACACATTCTGTACATATACAAGTACATATGCATACTTACACTCATGCACATAATCACGTTTCATCAAACATATATTAACGTTGTTGCCCTAGGGTAAACTGGGTGTAACACATGGCACACTGACAAAGCTTAACCTATTGTGACTATAACAATCTACAAGGTTAATGTAGGTTGCTTCTCTTTCTCCCCCTCCATTTTTCTGCATTCTTTCGTATCTCAAGTTATCATTACGTATATGTATTGTTGCATTTAAACAACTGTATTGTTGATAATAAAGGTAAATTATTGGTATTGTTCATTATCAATAGCGCTATTTCTATTGGTATTTGTATTGATCCATTTGTAGTGTAATAATGCTCATTGTCATTTCTGTATTATTTTTTATTTTTCGCTAACTGCTTATTTGCTATTACTTTTACCATCATATTTGTACATGTCATATTTGCTGATGTTGCTCTATTGTTGTTGTTGTTGTTGTTTGCTGTTGTTGTTTTTGTCTCTCTGTCTAATCCTCCTCTTGTCCCCACAATTTCCCCCTCTGTCTTCTTTTTTTTTTCTCTTTCTATCCCCTCCTGCTCCGGCCCGGCTGCACTAAATGATAATATAAATACATTTAATAAAGTCAAATACAAATAAGGCAACAAGAGAAGTATCCTACACTTCTCTTTTGTAAAGTAAATCTGAACAGCCGACATGGGCATCTACATCAACTATATGATTTGCCTGAGAAGCTGGACAGGACATAAAAAAAAAAAAATAAATAAAAAATAAATAAATAAATAAATAAAATAAAAAAATAAAAAAACAGTTTGATGCAATCCAATAACAAGCATAATGTTAAATAAATACAGTTTTTTAGTAAATAAATATTCTTGGAAAAGCTGATTTTCTGCGATTTAAAAATGCGCATTCACAACTCTTCTTTTGAAAGGGCGTAACAGTTTGATAAAAGCCAATAACAAGCATAATGTTGAATAAATGCAGTTTTTTTTTAGTTAATTAATATTCTTGAAAAAGAAGGGTTTTTGAAATAAAATTCCTTGGAGTTACAATTGACGATCAAATTAACTGGAAATCACACATAAAACATGTACAATCTAAGCTGTCAAGAAGCATCTCAGTAATAAATAAAGCAAAGCAGGTTCTGGATCACAAATCACTCCACATTCTTTACTGTTCATTAGTTTTACCATACTTAACCTACTGTGTGGAAGTCTGGGGGAATAATTATAAAAGCTCATTAAATTCAATAACTACACTTCAGAAAAGAGCTGTACGCATCATCAACAAGGTTGGATATCTGGACCATACTCACTCACTATTCTTACAGTCAAAAATATTAAAATTTAATGATATTATTTTGTATCAAACTGCACAAATAATGTATAAAGCCAAAATAAATAAACTCCCGGGAAGCATTCAAAAATTGTTCAGCATACGAGAGGGCGGTTATAATTTAAGGGGGAATTTAAATTTCAAAATGCTTAGTTATAGAACGACCATTAAAAGTTTTTTGTATTTCAATTTGTGGAGTGAAATTATGGAATGGTTTGAATGTGGAGTTAAAGCAATGTCCAAACATAAACCAGTTTAAAAAGAAGTATAGGTACATGGTATTCCAGAGGTACAGAGATGAAGAAGGGCTTTGATATTGGCTTGTTTATGTTACAGAAGAGTGTGGGGCTGCCCATTGAGGCAGTGGTGTTGCTGTGGTGGCATGATACCATTTCCATGATCACTAGTGGTAATGGTGTGGCTATGTATGTGTGTAGTGTGCATATGTATGCAGGGCCGGCCCGTGGCATAGGCCGTATAGGCAAATGCTAAGGGCGCCGTCCATCAGGGGGCGCCACGCCAGTGCCACAAATGTTGGAGAAAAAAAAAAAAAAGTTGGTACTATTATTTCTAAATACAAAAAATAATCCCACGTTAATTAAAATGCAAAGTAAAGCCTATATAATAGAAATATTATTTGTTACAACATTACGCCCCCGCCCCCTCCCTTCCCGTATCATGACTCTTTTTGGACGTCACCACATCAAAAAATCAACACAAGATGTCAAAACGGCCAAAACTGTCAGGTGCCCAGGGAAGAAAAAAGAGAAAAGAAGAGGAGGAGAAACGAGAAAAGACAGAAGTAGCAGGTAGGTAACGTTAGCCTACATGAAATTATTTGTCTGTTACAAAATGTGATAGTAACCTGGCTTTTTAGCATTAAGCTAATGTTACATGATTCGGCAATTGCTAATCAATAAATAGCTAGTTCTGTTTTAACGTCGGGTTAATATTGTGGAGGGGGCTAAATTGTTATGGAAAATAATAATGTAACGTTAGGTAATTACAGTACTCCCACCTTACATTCCTCAAGGACATTTGTATTAGATCTTTTAAGCAGGTGTTTTTTGTTTACATTGTTAATGCCTTCTGGTTAGCTAATGTTTGCCCTGCAGGTAGTAGTCACTTTTCCACCCCTTTATATATTAGTTATAGTTGTAAGCCTAGTTGTTAAAGTGCACATCATTATTGTAAATTAAGCCCACCGTATGTGGGCTTTGTACCGAGTATGTCGTTGTGGCTTGTGCAGCCCTTTGAGACACTTGTGATTTAGGGCTATATAAATAAAGATTGATTGATTGATTGAAGCAATATGTATGTAAAAAATATTGTATTTCATATATTCATTTTTTATTTTTTGCATTCATTTATTTATTCATATTTTTTTTTATCTTGTTAACTATTCTGATTGTTAATTTGCTTTCTTTAAGTAAAAAAAAAGGTCAAAGACAAAGCTATTCGGTTTCTTGTGAGTATATACACTTCACTGCCGATGTGGGGGGGCGCCACCTAAAATCTTGCCTAGGGCGCCAGATTGGTTAGGGCCGGGCCTGTATGTATGTATATATCTATAATTTATGTATATACAAGTTCATTAAGTTTGTACATTGAGTGAACAGGTAGTTCTAACTCAGAGTAATTTATGATTTAAAGAAAAGGGGTGGGATTAAATAAGTGTAAACTTCTTCTCACTCCTTTTCAAATATGTAAAAAAAAAAAGAGAAAAAGAAAGTCCAATGCTCATTTGTTTTTGTTTTTTCTTTTCCATTGTTTTCATTGTGTTATAATGTCTGTTAAGGCTATAGCACTGTATTGGATCAGGTTTGCTCTTGTTTTTATGCATATTTGAAATAAAAAAATATATCAATCAAAAAACGCGATTTAAAAAATAAAAAAAAGCGCGTTCACAACTCTTCTTTTGAAAGGGCGTAACAGTTTGATAAAAGCCAATAACAAGCATAATGTTGAATAAATGCAGTTTTTTTTTAGTTAATTAATATTCTTGAAAAAGAACGCGATTTAAAAATTTTAAAAAAAGCGCGTTCACAACTCTTCTTTTGAAAGGGCGTCTCACGGAAGTGAAGCCGCCGCGCGCACCGAAGCCCCGCGAGCTTGACGCCCGCCTCCATGCCTGCGGTCTTCTTGACCCAGTCTGAGCGGAGCAGCGCCGCCAGTCCAACTTCACTTGCCGAGCCGAGCGGTACCGGCTGGGCGCACGGGACGGAGACAACATGAGCGAGGGCGCCAGGTTCGGACTCTGTGGACCGCGGCGCGCTGTGGACCGGACCGGAAGGACCTGCTTCTAGTACCTGCTAGGAAAAGTAGTGGACAAGTCGACGCTCGTGTCAAGACGTGGAGGGAAAGGATTTGTGACTTTTCCTTTTTTGTTGTTGTTGTTGTTGTTTGTTCTTTTCTCCCCGTTGACACCGAAGACCCGTGGGGGATTTCTAGAGTACTTTTTGGAGTCCTGGAATTTCATGTTTGGACACCTGAAGACATAAAGTCTGCCCTGGACGGACATTACATTAGGTACGTCCTTCACTTTCCTCTACGCTACAGGTTGACGTGTGCGTGCGTGTGCGTGTGCACGTTTGGTTCAAGCAAGCTTCTGCTGGGTTTATTGTTTATTCTTCCATTTATGTCCAAATCAAACATCAAAGTGCAAGTGGTCATCCTCATCTCTTCTGGTTGGTGCTGCATTTTGATGCCGGTGTGAGAAAAAAACATCAACATGTAAACAACAATCTAAAGGAATCAATATATAAATCATTAATTAACATCAATATTTTTGCCATTTTTCGCACCCTGTTAAAGCCCGACGTGCCTGTTCTGCTCCTCCTTGTCGCATCGCTCACGTCTTCCATGTAAGATGAAAAATGAATTGCCACCAAAACGCCTTCTTTTTTTTTTTTTCAGAAGAAACGATGTGTGGGAGTGTGATGATAGTCAAGAGAATTGTCGCAAAATGAAAACCTCACTATCTCTGATTCAGTTTTCGTGCCTGCAACTTCTAAAGAAAGATTTGCGACATTACCGCGTTTTAGGAGTAGTTTTTTGCTACTTCCTATTATAAAAGGCCGTAGGAAAATACAATTTTCTCACAAGATGTCATGTAAATGTTCCGTTAACCCCAAAATTTGAACATAAAACTCACTACAGACAATAATTGTAGTTTCACGCGCAGAAAATAAGGAAATACTTTTAACTGATGAATGGAAAGTATAAAAATTTTTTGTATATATATATATATATATATATATATATATATATATATATATATATATAGACATATATATACACATGTATTTATATATGTATGTGTGTGTGTGTATACATACATATAACATTAAAATACAGTAGTGTAGTAGCCCTACGTATTCATTAAAGGCAGAGGTTTTATTTAACAAGTGTATTTAATATTTTTGGCTACTGTCACATTACATACAGTTTGAACAGTAACACTGTGTTTGAATATTTAGTCAATTGATTATTTGGTGTGCCACCAGTTTAAGAGTCACAGATCTTGTAATACCTCATTACCGTAATCATTTTGTACATCATCAGAACGTTGTTGATTTTGTGAACGAAGGGGACAACGCTGCCCCATGTGACATGGCGAGCGCTGATCATCCTCATCACCGTTGTGCGCCCACGTGGGGACGTGCATTATTTATGCCCGTCGTGCATTATTCACCGCCGCTGCCTTTCATGCTTTTAAGAAAATATTAGCATTAAAAACACGTCGTAGCCTCCGAGCCTCTCGCTCGGTGCGCACTCGCCTTTGGAGTGTGCTCCCGTCCACGACAGGCGAGAAGGTGAGCAGCGCCGCAGAGATCGAACCTGCATGACGAGGAGCGTCGCAGCTCTTTTTGTCGCGCCTTTCAATGTCGTTTGTCGTGTGTCAGATGTCAAAAAGACTCTTTGGCGCAGAAAAGTACACTGAAGCGAGATACTGTGCACACTTTGACACGTTTGAGGAAAGGCGGGAAAATGTCCACCTGTGTGAAAGGAGCTGTGGACCCACAGTGCAAAGGTCAAACTGATCAATTGCTTGCAAAAACATTATTTGAACTTTGAACCTTTGGATCCGATATCATGCAAAGTATATATATATATTGTGGTCAGCCTAAGGCACACCTGTGCAATAATCATGCTGTTTAATCAGCATCTTGATATGCCACACTTGTGACGTGGGATGGATTATCTTGGCAATTAAGAAATGCTCACTAACACAGATTTAGACAGATGTGTCAACAATATTTGAGAGGACTAGGACATATACACATATATACATATGTTTATATATATATACATATGTATATATGTATATATATATATATATATATATATATATATATATATATATATATATATATATATATATATATATATATATATGTATATACATATGTATATATATACATATATATATATATATATATATATACATATGTATATATATACATATATATATATATACATATGTATATATATATATATACACATATGTGTATATATATATATATATGTATATATACATATATATATATATATGTATATATACATATATGTATATACATATACACATATATATATATATATATATATACATATACACATATATATATATATGTATACACATATATATATACATATATGTATGTATATATATATACTATATACATTTATATATATATATATGTGTGTATATATGTATATACTGTATATATATGTGTGTATGTGTATATATATATATATATATATATGTGTATATATATATATATATATATATATGTGTATATACATATACATATATATATACATATATGTATATATATGTATATATATACTGTATGTATATATATATATATATATATATATACTGTATATATATATATATACTGTATATATATACTATATATATATATACTGTATATATATACATATATATATATACTGTATGTATATATATATATATATATATATATATATATATATATATATATATATATATATATATATATATATATATATATATATTTATATATACACACAGTTAGGTCCATAAATATTTGGACATTTACACAATTTTCAGTATTCCAGCTCTGTACAACACCACAATGGATTTGAAATAAAACTATCAAGATGTGCTTTAAGTGAAGACTTTGAGCTTTAATTTGAGGGTATTTACATCCAAATCAGGTGAACGGTGTAGGAATTACAACACATTTTATATGTGCCTTCCACTTTTTAAGGGACCAAAAGTATTTGGACAAACTAACATAATCATAAATCAAATTGTCACTTTTTAATACTTTGTTGCAAATCCTTTGCAGTCAATGACAGCCTGAAGTGTGGAACACATAGACATCACCAGACACTGGGTTTCGTTCCTGGTGATGCTCTGCCGGGCCTCTGCTGCAGCTGTCTTCACTTCCTTCTTGTTCTTTGGGCATTTTCCCTTCAGTTTTGTCTTCAGCAAGTGAAAAACATGCTCAATGGGATTCAGGTCAGGTGATTGACTTGGCCATTGCAGAACATTCCACTTATTTACCTTAAAAACTATTTGGTTGCTTTTGCAGTATGCTTCGGGTCATTGTCCATCTGCACTGTGAAGCACCGTCCAATGAGTTTTGAAGCATTTGGCTGAATATGAGCAGATAATATTGCCCCAAACACTTCAGAATTCATTCTGCTGATTTGGTCAGGTGTCACATCATCAATAAATATAAGAGATCCAGTTCCACTGGCAGCCATGCATGCCACTACCACCACCATGCTTCACTGATGAGGTGGTATGCTTTGGATCTTGAGCAGTTCCTTCCCTTCTCCATACTCTTCTCTTTCCATCATTCTGGTACAAGTTGATCTTGGTCTCATCTGTCCATAAGATGTTGTTCCAGAACTGCACAGGCTCTTTTAGATGTTTCTTGGCAAACTCTAATCTGGCCTTCCTGTTTTTGAGGCTCACCAATGGTTTACACCTTGTGATGAAACCTCTGTATTTCCTCTGATGAAGTCTTCTCTTAATTGTTGACTTGGACACAGATACACCTACCTCCTGGAGACTTTTCTTCATCTGGCCAACTGTCGTGAAGGGCTTTTTCTTGACAAGGGAAAGGATTTGTCTGTCATCCACCACACTTGTTTTCCGTGGTCTTCCATGTCTGTTGGTGTTGCTGAGCTCAGCAGTGCGTTGTCTCTTTTTAAGAATGTACCAAACAGTTGGTTTGGCCACACCTAATGTTTTTGCTATCTCTCTGATGGCTTTGTTTTGATTTTACAGCATAATGATGGCTTGCTTCACTGATAGTGACAGCTCTTTGGACTTCATATTGAGAGATGACCTCCCCAGATTACAAATGAATATACCACACTTGAAATGACATCTATCTTTCATTTATCTGCTCTTTGTAAATGAAATAAATGGAAAAAAAACAAGGGAATAACACACACCTGGCCATGGAACAGCTGAGTAACCAATTGTCCAATTACTTTTGGTCCCTTAAAAAGTGGAAGGCACATATAAAATGTGTTGTAATTCCTACACCGTTCACCTGATTTGGATGTAAATACCCTCAAATTAAAGCTCAAAGTCTGCACTTAAAGTACATCTTGATTGTTTTATTTCAAATCCATTGTGGTGTTGTACAGAGCTGGAATACTGAAAATTGTGTCAAAGTCCAAATATTTATGGACCTAACTGTATATATATATATATATATATACATATATATATATATATATATATATATATATATATATATATATATATATATATATATATATATATATATATATACTGTGTATATATATACTGTATATATATATATATATATACTGTATATATATATATATACTGTATATATATATATATATGTATATATGTGTATGTATGTATATATATACGTATATATATATTTTTTGTTTGTTTTGTTTTTTCCAAAAATCTGTCATGTCCAGCCACTTTAGTAAATGTTTCGGTAAAATGTTATCAAACAAAACCAGTTTTCTTTTAAATAATATAGAAACTAATCAGAGCTGTTTATTCATTTTATTTATTTTATCAAAAAAGTATTGTTTGATTTGAGAATCGATTTTGAATCAAATCATTACCCTCTAGAATCGAATTGAACGTGTGGCGCTCAAAGTTTCACAGCCGTACTAATTAGTGACCAGTCACTTTAAGTCCTCCATAGCTTGTGTAAAAGGTTAGCGCCTGATCCTTTAGCCTGGGGCCTGTTTCTTGGGCACCCCTGCCATAAAAGATCGGCGTATAATTGTCAGCCCTGACAAGGGACTTCTAAGGATGCTAAATCCGATCAAATCGTCCAAACGTAAGCTCATTAGGAGTGTAAAAAAAAATGTTTTTTTTGAATGGATCGCGATTCTTATTTGTAACAATTCTTAATCGATTAAAAAGAAAAAAAAATGTTGTTTTTTTGTTTTGATATTAAACTTTAGTACTTCGGTAAATGTTTCGTTAAAATTTTATCAGACTTTTTGTTTTGTTTTGTTTTGTTTTGTTTTTTAAATATGTCCTGTCCAGCCACTTTAGAAAATGTTTCGGTAAAATTTTCTCAGACGTTTTTTTTTCTTTCTTTCATTTTAAATCTGTCCTGTCCAGCCACTTTAGTAAATGTTGCGGTAAAATGTTATCTGACTTTTTTTTTCTTTTTAAAAAAAAAAATCTGTCCTGTCCTGCCACTTTATTAAATGTTTTGGTAAAAATTTTCTCAGCCTTTTCTTTTTCTTTTTTTTTTTAAATCTCTCCCGTTCAGCCACTTTATTGAATGTTTCGGTAACATTTTTTATCAGACTTTGTTAATATTATAGCTTTTTTTGAAACATCTTTTTCTTATCAAGCCATTTTAGTAAATATTTCGGTAAAATTTTTTTAATTTTTTTTCTGAAAAATCTGTCCCGTCCAGCCACTTTTGTAAATATTTCGGTAAAATTTGATCAGACTTTTTTTTTTTCTTTTTTTCTTTTTTATCCGTCCTGTCCAGCCGCTTTAGTAAATGTTTCCGTAAAATTTTACCAGACCAAACCAGGTTTTTTTTTAAAGAAAAATATACATTTATCAGAGTTGTTTGTCTATTTTATGGAGGAACATAGTTAATCATAGAACTGGCACCCAATGTTATTAAAAAAAGTATTGATTTTGAATCGATTCTGAATCGAATCATTAACCCCAAGAATCGAATCGAACCGTGTGGCGCCCAAAGTTTCACAGCCCTACTAATTAGTGACGTCATCCATAGCTTGGGTAAAACGTTGGTGGTCGCCACAGTTCCTCGGACGACTGCGTAAAGTCCTCACGGCTGCGCTGTCCAAACAAACGGCGGCGAGGTGGCCTGAAGGTGGTTAGGCCGCCATGAAAGGCGTAGGGATTTAAAAATGTTAGTGTGTGTCTGCGTCGCGTTATCTGCCGCCCGTGAGTCCCGCCGCGCTAGAAACGTGCTAACAGAGCGGCGCTGAGAGTGAGACGTGTGCGCCGCAAGGTCCTCGCAGGGGGAAGAAAAGCAGCACTGTTAAGACAACACAACCTCTCTGTGGACGCACAATACACCCCTGTGTGCCAGCCAACACTGCTCCTAACCTCTGTGTGCGTGTGTGTGTGTGTGTGTGTGTGTGTGTGTGTGTGTGTGTGTGTGTGTGTGGTGGGCGTCTCGCAGACGAGGTTATTTCAAGGCTATGTCCACATGTAGAGTGAAAAGAGAGCATCCCAGTGGAACCTTCTAAAGTCAAACAGCAGTTACGTTGTACAAATTTGAAAAATGAAACATACTAAAAACAAATGTTTTTCTTTTATTGTTTTCACATTTTGCAGGGTTACCTTCTTTTGGCACTTTCAAGAGTGTTAAAATATGACTTAAATCACGTCTTGTACTTTGTATTAGCAGGACTTTGTGCAAATGTGCCGAATGTGTCTGCTGAAATAGTTATGTTGTATTCCCATCCATTTTTTTACCGCTTGTCCCTCTCGGGTCATGGGGGTTGCTGGAGCCTATCTCAGCTGCATTCCGGGTACACTCTGGACAAGTCGCCACCTCATCGCAGGGCCAACACAGATAGACAGACAATATTCACACTCCCATTCACACACTAGGGCCAATTTAGTGTTGCCAATCAACCTATCCCCAGGTGCATGTCTTTGGAGGTGGGAGGAAGCCGGACTACCCGGAGGGAACCCACGCAGTCACGGGGGGAGAACATGCAAACTCCACACATATTAGCTAAAAAAAATTGTGTGTTTCAAATAGTTAAGTTTAAGTACCAATGATTGTCACACACACACACGAGGTGTGGTGAAATGTGTCCTCTGCATTTGACCCATCCCCTTGTTCACCCATTGGGAGGTGAGGGGAGCAGTGAGCAGAAGCGGTGGCCGCGCCCGGGAATAATTTTTGGTGATTTAACCCCCAATTCCAACCCTTGATGCTGAGTGCCAAGCAGGGAGGTAATGGGTCCCATTTTTATAGTCTTTTGTATGACTCGGCCGGGGTTTGAACTCACGACCAACCGATCTCAGGGTGGCCACTATAACCACAAGGCCACTGAGCATTTAACATAGTACAGCTGTTTACCGTATTTTTCGGAGTATAAGTCGCACCTGCCGAAAATGCATAATAAAGAAAGAAAAAAACATATAAGTCGCACTGGAGCCCGGCCAAACTATGACAAAAACTGCGACTTATAATCCGAAAAATACGGTATGTATTATTATTTATTTGATATTATGTATTAATTATTATTTATTAGAGATTATGTATTAATTATTATTATTATTATTTATTAGATATTATGTATTGGTGGCGACTTGTCCAGGGTGTACACCGCCTTCCGCCCGATTGTAGCTGAGATAGGCTCCAGCGCCCCCCGCGACCCCAAAGGGAATAAGCGGTAGAAAATGGATGGATGGATGGATGTATTAATTATCATTATTTATCTAGTTATTATTAGCTTTATTAGTTTGGCTATAATGTTATTCACGCCATTACCTCAATATACTTCACATTTTTAAAGAAATATAAAATAATGAATAATTATAATAAATTCTGGAATGTATTATTATTATTTATTATTATGATATAATAATATAACATATAAGTTTTAATATAACAAATTATAGAATGTGTTATTTATTAGTATATAATAATACATTATAGAATGTATCATTATTATTTATTATATAATAACATAAAAATAAGAATACATTGTAGAATGTTTTATTATTTATTATATAATAATACATTCTACAATTTATTATGTATTATTATACATGTATTTATTTCAAACTCTGAAGTAGTTTGAGGTAGTTTCTTCATCTGAATTCTAGAATTTTATTTATTTATTATATAATAGTATATTCTAGAATTTATTATCATTTATTATTATATAATAATACATATAATTTTAATATAATAAATTATAGAATGTGTTGTTATTATTTATTTTCATATAATACATTCTGGAATGTATTATTTATTTATTACAAACTCTAATATTGAGGTAGTTTTTTTCATCTAAATTCTAGAATATATTGTTATTATTGATTATTACATAATACATTCTAGAATGTATTATTTATAATTATATAATAATATCTATAATTATATTAAAATCTAGAATGTATTATTTATTATTATATAATAAATTCTGGAATGTATTCTTTATTGTTATGTATGTATTTATTCCAAACTCTAAAGTATATAGATGTAGTTTTTTTTCATCTAAATTCTGGACTATATTATTATCTATTATATAATAGTAAATTCTTGAATGTATTATTTATTTTTATATATAATTATAATAAAGTAATAATGTATTATTATTATTTATTATTATATAATATTAAATTCTAAAATGTATTATTTTATATGTATTTATTTCAAACTCAGAAGTATATTGAGGTATTTTTTAAATCTAAACTCTAATGTATATACATTTTTTCTTATTATTTAATAGTCAATTCTGGAATGTATTATTATTTATTATTTTATATTTATTTGGCGTGAATAACATTATAGCCAAGCTAATACAATGGAGACAAAAAAGAGGACAACACCAAAGTACACGAAAAGGCTGTTTCAAACCATAACGAAAGTAAATAAGAAACCTAATAAAAGCATAAAAATAAGCCCGCCCCCAATATGACCAAAGTATGATCCTTTAACTACTTGGTATCGGATCGATACCCAAATTTGTGGTATCATCCAAAACTAATGTAAAGTATCAAACAACAGAAGAATAAGTGATTATTACATTTTAACAGAAGTGTAGATAGAACATGTTGAAACAGGAAGTAAACAGATATTAACAGTAAATGGACAAGTAGATTAATAATTAATTTTCTACCACTTGTTCTCAATAATGTTGACAAAATAATAGAATGATAAATGATACAATATGTTACTGCATTCGTCAGCAGACTAATCAGGAGCCTTTGTTTGTTTACTTACTACTAAAAGACAAGTTGTCTAGTATGTTCACTATTTTATTTAAGGACGTAACTGCAATAAGAAACATAAGTTTAATGTACCCTAAGATATTTTGTTAAAATAAAGCCAATAATGCAATTTTTTTGTGGTCCCCTTTATTTAGAAAAGTACCTAAAAGTACTGAAATAATTTTGGTACCGGTACCAAAATATTGGTATTGTTGCACTACAATTCAGTTACATGAACGTGTTAACATGAAATCAGTTGTAAACAAAAGCATTCAACAATGACACGTTTATTCACAATATTAGTGACTATTTTTTACACATTGTTTTTATTAATGATATCTCAAATAACTAAAGTATCAAAAGTATCGGTATTTCGACTCGAGAATCGATATTAAAGCAGAAAGAGCTGGTATCGGTGGTATCGATATTTCCGTATCGATCCGCACATCACTACCTCTGCTTCTCAACACTTCATATGCACCTGGTCTGCCAGAGAATAAGAAGACGTAACAGGAGGGGTCAACGTTGCCAACTTAGTGACTTTTTTAAATTTAAAAAAAAAATTTAACGAGTATTCAAAAAAGCAACTAACAAAAAGTCTAGCAACTTTTTCTGGACTTTTGGAGACTCGAACAGGAATGCACCCATCGCTCTAGTCCATGAGCAGCCGGTGCTGATGTGTCCGCCATCTAAAAAGCACTAACAGGCGGCGTTGTTGCTTGTGACAGAAAAAATAGAATTTATATTTTCAAATCTGTTTTGCTCATTTTTGTCTCCATGCACATGTGTCATGGCCAATTTAAATTTGAAGATGATGTCATCTAATGGCCTCTCCCCTCCCACACAACCCGCCATCCCACAATTGGATTACAGTCCTGTAGAAAACCCTGCATGTACAGTGTTAAAGTGTTATCATGGTCACAGTTTGACCCTGGAACAGACTATTTCTATGACATTATGTTCTACGGGAAAAAATAGTTTGACTTTACATGCTTTGCTGTTTCTTTTATATGTTTGGATGCAAAAAACTGGACAGTGCATCCGGAAAGTATTCACAGCACTTCACTTGTTCCACATTTTGTTACGTTACAGCCTTATTCCAAAATGGAATACATTCATTTTTGTCTTTAATTTTCTACACACAATACCCCATAATGACAATGTGAAAACGTTTTTTTCCCCTGTATATTTAGCCCGTTTAGTGTGTAATTTGCAAAAATTTCTGGAAAAAAATGTTTTCACATCTTCATTACGGGTATTATGTGTAGAATTGTGTTTTTTTCCCTGTACATTTAGTCTATTTAGCCTAATTAACTATTTTATTTTCAGCACATTTGCAAACATTTCTAAAAAAAAAATACAAAAACTGCATTTTTAGTATGGGATTTTTGAGGACAAAAATATATTTATTCCATTTTAGGATAATGCTTCAAATTAAAATTATAAAATGAAAATATTCATAGCAAATTTATCAGCTTGGACACAAAAAACTGTACAGTGCATTTGGAAAGTATTCACAGCGATTCACTTTTTCCACATTTTGTTATGTTACATACAGCCTTATTCCAAAATGGAAAAAGTTGTTTTGTATTCTCAAAATTCTACACACAATTCCCCATATTGACAATGTGAAAACAGGTTTTTTCCTGTATATTTAGCCTCCTTAGCCTAGGGCTGGGCGATATATCGATATACTTGATATGTCGCGAGTTTGTCTCTGTGTGATATAGAAAATGACTATATCGTGATATTCGAGTATACGTTCTCACGCAGTTGCTTTTAGCTGCGGGCATTACTCTACAGGCTCTTCCCACTCTTTCCTGTGTCTCCTTCTCACAGACAACAAGCGCACCTTCTTACATACGTCACATACGTATACGCCCTCGCGGAGCAGAGAGGTAGCAGCATGGGTAATGTTAGCTGTGATGCTAGCGGAGTGGTGCGAGTGGTAATACGAGAGAAAGAAGGTGCGAATCTGGTAAAAAATGAAGGAATAATTAATTCCCAAGAAAAACAGCAGGTGGTCCATCGTCTGGCGGTGGTTTGGATTCAAGTGGGAATATGTCAAACATCCATCCATCCATCCATTTTCTACCGCTTGTCTCTTTCGGGGTCGCGGGGGGTGCTGGAGCCTATCTCAGCTGCATTCGGGCAGAAGGCGGGGTACACCCTGGACAAGTCGCCACCTCATCGCAGGGCCAACACAGATAGACAGACAACATTCACACTCACATTCACACACTAGGGCCAATTTAGTGTTGCCAATCAACCTATCCCCAGGTGCATGTCTTTGGAGGTGGGAGGAAGCCGGAGTACCCGGAGGGAACCCACGCAGTCACGGGGAGAACATGCAAACTCCACACAGAAAGATCCCGAGCCCGGGATTGAACCCAAGACTACTTAGGACCTTCGTATTGTGAGGCAGATGCACTAACCCCTCTGGCACCGTGCTGCCCTGGAGGAAAACCATGTCAACAAAAATAATTTATCGTCATCTATTCTCTTTACTTCTCTGGACAAAATCACAAGTAAACGAGCAAGCAGTGGCTGGTTTTGTTTTTAACGCATTACAGCGGGCACACAGTGACTTCCTGTTCAGCGTAAAGTAAGCATCAAAGTAAAAGCGTGGCTGTATTAAACTGCATTCTACCAAAGCAAATAATAAAATAAATCAATTTAATTGTTTTTTTATTGTTAGCCATGCCGAGTTATATGTATATGCAGTGTTTCCCACAGGGCAGGCATCTATTTGTGGTGGTGTGGTCGGGGGGTGGGGGGTGCCGGCGGCAGCGGCGATGACCAAGAAGAACGCGGAGTTGGAATATAATTACAACACTTTATGTACATATTTATATACAGATTTGAACAATTAGTTATTCACTGAAATATATTTATTAATTGTGGTTCTTACAAAAAATATATCTTATAAAATATAAAAGCTAAAATGTCTCTTAAAGCTCTGCCCCTTTAATTAGTGCATACTAAATAATTTAACTTTAGCCTACTACTACAACCATATTATTTACCAGCAACATAAAGTGAAACAGAGGCAGAGGTGTATGTTTTGTCGTGGTCCTCTCTATAAGGCACATAAGAATATAAATTAGGACCCTTTTCATGAGAAAAGTGCATTTCTGATCTGACCCTGCTTTATTTTTCAGTG
Source organism: Nerophis lumbriciformis (assembly GCF_033978685.3). Classification (NCBI taxonomy): domain Eukaryota; kingdom Metazoa; phylum Chordata; class Actinopteri; order Syngnathiformes; family Syngnathidae; genus Nerophis; species Nerophis lumbriciformis. The sequence goes on from NC_084576.2 coordinate 7,180,646, forward strand.
TTTGCTGAGTCTCACCTGTTCCCTCCGCCCTAATTTTTCTACTTGCCCGACTTCTCAAATCTACTTGCCCCAATATTTTTACTTGTCCTGCCTAGGTTTTTTTCTGGCTGTGTAGTGCTCATGGCTTATATCTTACTCAAATCCTTCCCGTTGACTATTTACAACACTACACTGTATTTATTATTATTATTATCTATAATTACATTTAAATGGCATTGCATACATGTAAAATTAAATGCTATTTCACATTATTTGACCAGTAGCAGTTACACCCATCTGAACAGGTCAGCCACCTGTTTAAAGCCCGGTCACAGTTGAAATCTTGAAATGAAGGGCCTTTAATGGCCAAAACATTAACCTGGACAACATTTTAACAGCTGGTTGGCTCAGATTTTATTCTTTTCATTGCATTCACATGCTGCAGTGGACAGTGGACATTTTAGCTTGAGTATTAATGTAGTATCTGAAGCACCATCTCCACGTGTGTTTATTGACAACAGGGTTATAACCTGGACACGTTAGCTCGTCGGTATGAAAACAGGTGATTGTTATTACGTCCGTCTGCCCCGGAACCCAAGTCAAACAGCGGCGGTGTTAATGAAGCAGCGTCAGGCTGCTCACCGTCAGTGAAACGCTCGGTGAAATTGCGGATTAACGTTAAATATATGACAAGCCGCGAGCGATGCAGCTATAACCTATCTACCATAACCTATATTACCCTCGTATTTTGATCCCGTCCGTCCGTCCGTCCGTCTTCGTCTTCTTCGTCTTCGTCTTCTTCTTCTGGCCCACCAGGTGAATTAAGTGCTATTGGCGGAGTTACAATGCATAGTAGGCTACCGCCACCTACTGCACCGGAGTTGTAACTACAAGGTACATTCTTAGACAGAGTCCCATTGCTTTTATGAGCGGTCGAGCGAGTCAAAAGCCGAAAAATCCATTTGTGGCGGACGTAATTCTTTCGTGGCGGGCCGCCACAAATAAATGAATGTGTGGGAAACACTGATATGTATGTACAGTATATATATATATGTAAAGTAGTCAAAACAACCACAGCAACTCAGTTCGCTAAGGGTATAAAATATCATATCATGCATAAAAATATTTTTTTTAAATAGAGGACAACCATGTCAACAAATATAATTTATCGTCATCTATTCTCCTTACTTCTCTGGACAAAAATCACAAGTAAATTCCGGGCAAAAAAAACACAAAACATTTTGCATAACACAGTTGTTCACTGCAGGGAACACTTGCTCTCAGTAAGTTTGTAAGTATTTTATTGTTTTATTTAATTACATTTTTGGGGAATTTTATTTCAAAATGTATTTAAAAAAAAAAGATAAGTAAGTAAATTCTCATTAGGTTTGATACTTTTCTTTTACTTCAAGCAAATCACTAAGCGAGTTAGCTAACCTACAGTTGTTGGAATGTGACACATGTTAGCATTGTAGCTAACGTAGCTATGCTATCAATCATCAATCAATGTTTACTTATATAGCCCTAAATCACGAGTGTCTCAAAGGGCTGCGCAAGCCACAACGACATCCTCGGCTCAGATCCCACATCATGGCAAGGAAAAACTCAACTCAATGGGACAATGAGAAACCTTAGAGGGGACCGCAGATGTGGGGACCCCACCCCTGGGCGACCGGTGCAATGGACGTCGAGTGGATCTAGCATAATACTGTGAGAGTCCAGTCCATAGTGGATCTAACATAATAGTGAGAGTCCAGTCCATAGTGGATCTAACATAATAGTGAGAGTCCAGTCCATAGTGGATCTAACATAATAGTGAGAGTCCAGTCCATAGTGGGGTCAGCAGGAGATCATCTTGAGCGGAGACAGGTCAGCAGCGCAGAGACTTCCCCAACTGATGCACAGACGAGTGGTCCACCCTGGGTCCCGACTTTGGACAGCTAGCGGTTCATCCCTGGCCACCAAACCTGTGCCCCCATCCCCCCCCCCCCTCCACAAAGGAGAGGGGGGCAGAGTAGAAAAGAAACGGCAGATCAACTGGTCTAAAGGGGGAGTCTATTTAAAGGCTAGAGTATACAAATTACTTTTAAGATGGGACTTAAATGCTTCTACTGAAGTAGCATCTCTAATTGTTACCGGGAGGGCATTCCGTAGTACTGGAGCCCGAATAGAAAACGCTCTATAGCCTGCAGACATTTTTTGGGCTCTGGGAATCACTAATAACTAGTACCCGGAGGGAACCCACGCAGTCACGGGGAGAACATGCAAACTCCACACAGAAAGATCCAGAGGCCGGGATTGAACTCACGACTACTCAGGACCTTTGTATTGTGAGGCAGACGCACTAACCCCTCTTCCACTGTGCTGCCCCAATATGTCGAACAGACAACCGTAATTTGTCAAGTGTGGGGAGAAAGCATTGCTACAAAAAATAGCATTACTACTAATACGTAGCATCATTTGAAAAGTCACCTGCTAGAGAATGAAGAGTGCTTACTCCGCATGTCAACATCTCCGTTCGGTGCCACACGCCCACACCATCAAAATGCCGAGGAAAACATTTCCAGATCAACACCATATGTAGATTAACTACGATCAAAGTACTGGAGAGGACGTCGAAAATGTGTAACAAAGTTGTACTTTATATAAGAAAAAAATGGCGTCCAAAATGATCCTTATATGTGTGAAGTGAAGTGAATTATGTTTATATAGCGCTTTTCTCTAGTGACTCAAAGCGCTTTTACATAGTGAAACCCATTATCTATGTTACATTTAACCCAGTGTGGGTGGCACTGGGAGCAGGTGGGTGAAGTGTCTTTCCCAAGGACACAACGGCAGTGACTATGATGGCGAAAGCGGGGATCGAACCTGGAACCCTCAAGTTGCTGGCACGGCCACTCTACCAACCGAGCTATACCGCCCCTATGTCTTGTTATCTGTCAGTCATTCACCCGAAGGTTTGTAATCCTCAATCTCAACAACCACAATGCACCTCCTCCCGGTCTGCAATGAATTGTGGAACATGCAGTAGTTTAGTTAAACTTTTGTTAGACTATGAAGTAGAAAACAACGCAATTCAATGTCAGTGTTTCTCAAATAATCAATATTAAATACATGTATAAATCAAATAAATTCTCTTTTAACTTTTTTTAGCTGTAAATAATAATAGATCAATTTATCAGCAATTAAATTAAGCGTGCAAATTATTAATGATCATCACACATGAACTATATAACCTATAGGTTACAACACAGTATGAAAAAAATAGTCAACAACAAAAGGAGACAACGTCCGCAGGAACCTACCACATAGCGAAGGACGTACAGTCGTACACTATTTGATTTCCTATTATGCAGCTCATTTTTATTTGACACTTATTGAAATATCTTGTGTGACATAATGCACAAAAGTGCACTTTACTTGTTTTAAACTATTGTCGTGGCGTTCTGTACAAAAAGTGCACTTTAATTTAGTGATGTTTTGATATGTCATCTTAGTGACATCATGCACAAAAGTGCACTAATAGCTTGTTTTAAAATGTCTCTGACAATTTTTCACTTTCTGTTTTGAAATGACATAAATGTTTGTGCCACTGCTTAATAACTGTTTAATAAATACGGTTTTGGTAAATTGACTTACGGTAGTTGTGATTTCCCTCTCTGCATGGAAGTTTAAAATGAGCATATATTAATGCAGTATAAAGAAGAATATTTTAATGTAGACACATAGAATCATCGTAGTGCTGTGATTATATGCATCAAGTGTTCATTCAAGGCTACGGCAAATTATTGAGATATATATTGTGTATTGCGATAAGGCCTAAAAATATCGAGATATTAAAAAAAAGGTCATATCGCCCAGCCCTACTTCAGCCTGTTTATTTGTAATAAATTTACAATAATTTAGAAAAAATATATACATAACACATTTTGTAATTTTGGAGTATTGTGTGTAAAATTTTGAGGACAAAAATGAATTTATTCCATTTTGGAATAAGTCTGTAACATAACAAAATGTGGACAAAGTGAAGCGCTGTGAATACTTTCCGGATGTGCTGTACAGATTTATTTGCGTCCAAGCTGATAAATTTGGCGATTTTATTTGGAGCCTTATTCTTATTCTATTTTTTTGGGGGGGGGGGGGGTTCTGGAAATGTATTAAAAATAAACATGCTAAATATACAAGAAAAACATTTTTTTTCACATTGTCATTATGGGGTATTGTGTGTAGAATTTTGAGGACAAAAAGTGATTTATTCAATTTTGGAATAAGGCTGTAACAATGTGGAAAAGGTGAATCACTGTGAATACTTTCCGGATGCACTGTACAGTGTTTTGAAACCTTATTCTAAAATGGAATTAATTGATTTTTGTCCTCAAAATTCTACACATAATACCCCATAATGAAAATGTAAAAATATTTTTGGTTTGTTTTAATAAATGATTGCAAATGTGTTCAAAATAAACAAGCTAAATAGGCTAAACAGGCTAAATATACAGAGATAAAAAAGTTTTTACATTGTCATTATGGGTATTGTGTGTATAATTTTGAGGATAATGAACAGCTTTTTCTATTTTGAAATAAGGCTGTAACATTACAAAATGTGGAAAAGGTGAATCGCTGTGAATACTTTCCGGATGCACTGTACAGTTTTTTGAAACCTTATTCTAAAATGGAATGAATTGATTTTTGTCATCAAAATTCTACACAGAATACCCCACAATGAAAATGTAAAACGTTTTTTTGTTGTTTTTTTTAAAAATAAATGTTTGCAAATGTGCTCAAAATCCATCCATCCATTTCTTACCGCTTGACCGTTACAGGGTCGCAGGGGGTGCTGGAGTCTATATCAGCTTTATTCGGGCAGAAGGCGGGGTACACCCTGGCTAAACAAGCTAAATATACAGAAAAAACAACTTTTTCACATTGTCATTATGGGGTATTGTGTGTAGAATTTTGAGGATAAAGAACAACTTTTCCTATTTTGAAATAAGGCTGTGACATTACAAAATCTGGAAAAAGAGAAGCACTGTGAATACTTTCCGAATGCACTGAATATTTGCAGGCTGCCAATCGTATGCCAACGCAACAGGTTGTATGTGTTTAGCCAATCAGAAGCCAGAAGATAATAATTTTTGTAAAAGGTGGACTGATGACTAGATAAAACCTAAAAAAATTGTCTCACTTATGAAGACAAAGACACACACATGACGGGAAGGAGACGAGCCAAACAAAATAACTTGGTTGAACCTTGGCCTAAAAAACAGTTTGAATGATGACAAAATGCGTCGAAAAATGCAAGTTACAGAAATAGACACTTTGCCTGAGGCCGAGAGTGTGTGTGTGTGTGTGTGTGTGTGTGCGTGTGTGTGTGTGTGTGTGTGTGTGTGTGTGTGTGTGTGTGTGTGTGTGCCTGAGGACCCCTCACTTGGAGCTTTCCCTCACATTCCAGCGTCTTTCCCGACGTGAGCAAACAGGGCGCTGGGCCGCCGCTCCCAGGCTGTGCGTGCACGCCGTCTCATGCCATCTTTTCCCACGTGTTCTCCTGACCGCTTCCTGTTTTTTTTTGCCTTCCAGGTGAGGAAGGAAGCGTTCCGCTGGCGTCCCCGGTGCCGACGTTCCGCCGGACGTCATGCTAAGGGAAGATGTCGCCTGAGTCGGGCCTCGCTGCCATGCGCCGCACCTCGCCGCCCTCTGGGATGGTGGCCGCGTGGCACTCGCTCTGGCTTTGTGTCCTGCTGCCCGTCTGCGTGGCGGCGGCCAGGCTGCCCGTCGCCGAACCCACAGGTAGGCCGTGCCACTTCACACCGTTTGTGTTCCAGGAAACACTGCATTTTCTGTTTTGATGGAGTCCTTCTCAGTGACTGGTCGGCAAAGTAGAGCAGGTGACCAGCTGATAGGCTGATTCCCAGCGGGAAAGGTCGCCGTTTTATTTCCATCGTCGACCCCCTGACGCATTTCATTTTTCTGTGGGAGACAAAACGTGAGCAAAAAAACTTTTTTAGTTTTCAACTTTTTTATGTCAAAAAAAGAGGGAACTGCAGCGGCACTTCTGCTGCTCGTTGAGAAGAGAAATGAGAGTCACTAAAAGTCTCCCCTCGATTTGTCCCTCGTTGCTTTTTGAAAAGCAGCATCCGCAGGACACTGATTACCCTAATTTTTCTCTACTTTTTTCTTACACTTTAAGCCCTGCCGCTTTTAAAACGGTGCGGATAAATTATGGATTTTTTTTCTTTCGCTAATCGCTTTAATGTTTTGCGCTCAATAATCTTCGTTAAACCCAGGCAGAGTACCCTAATGGTGTTATTGTTTGTGGTATGGCGCCATCTTTTGGACGGGTTCGCTCACTGCAGGTGCTGCAACTTGAAAACATACTTCCTGTTTTGCTTTGAACTGAAAGTAAAACCGTCCGTATGGATTCTTCATTCGTCACTCCATGCAACGTTTGTAAGTTTTACAATATAACTACAACAATTCTTGCTTAATAAAACATCCCATGTGTGATGTCTGTAGGAGTGTTTTCATGCATATTTTTACTTGCTATCATATGTAATGAAGTTAGCGTCGTTAGAACTATCTAATATGCTAACAAGTTTACAAGTGTCTGTGTTAGTATTATTAACTTACAACGGCATTCCTTTTGTATTGTTTCAGTTTCACAAATTCCTCAGTAAATTCACCAAAACATCACTGTGGAGTTATTGAGTCTGTTTAGCTGATTGGAGAGCTAGCTTGCGCAGCGAGTGGGTCCATGACGATGACTTCTGTTTTGTTTGATCAGCCGTTTTACTGCCGTGTTACAGACACCGTTTGGAAACAATTAATGTATGTAATATTTCTGCATAAATAACTCATTTCATAATGTACTGTATATAACTGAGACTTATAGTTCGGTGCGGCTAACATATGGGGAAAATGTTCCCTAAATTTTAGCGGGTGCGGCTGTATAGTCCGGGAAATACGGTGCGTGCTGAATAAAACATCTGCTTTGTTTTTAATAAATGTTTAGGCCTACTAAGCTAATGTATGGAATAGACTGTCAGTCAGATTGGATGTTTTTGATGAGCCTGGACACACTTTGGACTTGGATTTTGGTATCGATCTGATTCCAAGTAAATTCAGGGCCATACTTATTTATTTTTTTTGTAATGTTTTGATTATGATTATAATCATAATAAAACACAGACCATTTACCGCATTTTCCGGACTATAGAGCGCACCCACTACATCTGAGGGGAAAAAATATTTTTTCATTTATTAGCTGTGTCGGACTATAAGTCGCAAATATATAGGTTGCAGCAAGGTTTTGCAAATGTTTATTTATATACCTTAATTGATTCCAAACAGTGTCTGTAAAATGGCTGATCAAACAAAACAGAAGTCATCATCATGACGCTGATTTGAGCTCAACAGAGTCAACTCCATGATGACGTTTTGGTGAATTTACTGAGGAATTTGTGAAACTGAAGTAATACAAAAAAAAATGCCATCTAAAGTTAATAATACAAAGGCAGACACTCGTAAACGTGTTAGCATATCAGCTAATTCGAATGGGTAGAGGTGGGGGAAATAATTGATTTTATGAATTAATTTAGTCATTTTATTACTTGCAAATGCTTAAAATAGTATCGAAAAAAGGCTTGAAAAATATCCCCTCAAAAATCTGCAATATAGTATTCCCTCATTTAATGCGGGGGGTTATGTTCCGAAAAATACCCGCTTTAAGTGAGTTTAATTTTTTTTCTTTCGTTTTTTATGTGTTTTCGTTCATTTTATATATTTTTCAATTATGCTATATATTTTTTCATTAACAATTTAGATGGCTTTTTTTTTTCAGTTTCGTAAATTCACAAAAACGTCACCGTGGAGTTATCGAGTCTGTATAGCTGATTGGAGAGCTAGATTGTGCAGCTAGTGGGTCTATGACATTGACTTCTGTTTTGTTTGATCAGCCGTTTTACTGCCGTGTTACAGACACATTTGGAAACAATTAAGGTATGTAAATAAACATTTACAAAACTTTTCTGCAACCTATATATCTGCGACGCATAGTCCGACACGGCTAATATATGGAAAACTATTTTTCCCCTCAGATGTAGTGGGTGCAGCTTATATTCCGGTGCAACTCTATAGTCCGGAAAATGCGGTTTAATGGTCTGCGTTTGATTATGATTATAATCATAATCAAAACATTAGAAGCCAAAAATAAAACCAAAAGTATGGCTCTGAATTTACTTGGAATCAGATGATACCAAAATCTAAGTCCAAAGTGTGTTGGTTCATCAAAAACATAAAATGTAAATTATTTTGACTGACAGTCTTTCCCATATATTATTTGCAGCACAAATACATTTTGACGCTACCTGCGTACCGTAGTACAGTGTTGGACACTATAGGACAGAAGTGTCAAAGTCATTTTCACTGAGGGCCACATCACAGTTATGTTTGGCCCCAGAGGGCTGCTTCTAGCAGTGAATACTATTATTACACAATGTTTTTATGCATTTTATTAGTAGATTCTTTGGAAACTAAAATGTAAAAAAAAAATAAGTTGTAATAATTTCACCTCAAAATTTAGTGTTTATTACTCAGAGGTGTGGACTCGAGTCACATGACTTGGACTCGAGTCAGACTCGAGTCATGAATTTGATGACTTTAGACTCGACTTGACAAAATGTAAAAAGACTTGCAACTCGACTTAGACTTTAACATCAATGACTTGTGACTTCACTTGGACTTGAGCCTTTTGAATTGACATGACTTGACATGACTTGCTACTTTCCCCAAAACCCAAAGATGAAAAAGTTATTCGGGAGCGCTCCGTATTTTTCATTGTGTACTTGTCTATCAGCGTTGCGTGTGTCAGCTGGTGTGGTCTCAGTACAACAGCCAATCAAATTAGATCTACTTTGTTTTCATCACACAGCATTCATCCAATCAAATTGCAGGACAACCAACGAAGAAGACATGTCCAAACCACACGCCAGTGAACAAAAAATGATACCTAAAATAATTTTGTTTGGGTATAAAAATTACGAGGTGGTCAACACAAAACGGTTTGCAGTATGCAACACATGCGGTTCGAAAATTACTGATGGAGAGGCAACAACTTCCAACTTCGTCCGGCATTTGAAGTTGCACAAAGAACGGTAAGTTTTGAATGTAAGATAACGTTTATTGGCTAAGTAACGTGACTTTTATTTGCTGTGTAGTTAAATCAGTGAGGCTGTAAACTCACTGCTAACGTTATAACGTTATTGCAAACACGGGAATCTGTTGCAGTTCACTACCTTATTCATACTTTTTCAGTGATTTTTTTTAAGCAGGGTTACGTTAGTCAATATATCACACGTAACGTTAGACGGCGGTCAGCAGCACCGCGTATTTTAGCCACCTAAAAAAAGACAAAAATAGTCAAATAAAGGTCAGTTAAAATGTATACTATATTATGAATATGTGTACCGTTTTAGCTAGCTTTCTGACATACTGTTGGTTGTTTACCTCAGTGGTCCCCAACCACCGGGCCGCGGCCCGGTACTGGTCCGTGGATCGATTGGTATCGGGCCGCACAAGAAATAATTTTTTTTTCTTTTTCTTTTTTTAATTAAATCAACATAAAAAACACAAGATACACTTACAAGTAGTGCACCAACCCAAAACAACTCTCTCCCCCCTTTTGTTCTGGGAATTGAACATGAAGACTCTTCCTTCACTGTTCCGAGTGGCCATGAGAGTCTTGGCAGTGCCTGCCTCCAGTGCTCCAGTGGAGCGAGTTTTCAGCCATGGTGGCATCATACTACGCCCCCATCGTGCACAAATGACTGACAGACTCTTGGCTAATTTGGTCTTTTGCAAATGCAATGCAGCATAGGGCCCTGACATATAAAAAGTACAACTTTTTTGTTATGTTCACGTATATGTCATGTTTTTTCAATCTTAACACTTTTGTACAAATAAGTACATTTGCACTTTATTTTTCAATGTGTTTGTTCTGTAAAGGAATGAGTTAATGTTTAAAATGACTGGTTAATAGTGCTATTATAAAGTGCAATGTCAGCACAATTTTCTTTCCTGCAATTTAAAATGCACTTGTTTTAATAAATAAATACAGCGTTTGAAAAGCATACACAATCTGTGTTAATATATTAGTCTGTGGTTAAAAGGACTTGAAAGGACTCGAAACTCAAAATGTAGGACTTGACTTGAGACTTTCCAGTCTTGACTTTGGACTTGACTCGGGGCTTGCCTGTCTTGACTCGGGACTTGACTCGGACTTGAGGGCAAAGACTTGAGACTTACTTGTGACTTGCAAAACAATGACTTGGTCCCACCTCTGTTATTACTGTATATGGGAAAACAGTACTGCTGTTTTTATGGTGAAAAAAAAGACAGCTCAGTTGCCAGAATTTTACTGTAAAATTTACATTTATTTTTTTACTGTAAATTTTAAAAAAAAATGCAATTTTACAGTAACATTTTGGCACCTGAGCTGCCAGTTTGTTTGGGTTTTTGTTTTTTTACCGCAAATCAACAACTGTAGATTTTTCGGTGTATTACTCTAAATGCCAAAACGGCACCACAGTTTATTACAGTAAAAAAAAGTACTGTTTTTTTCATTTAGAGAAAAATGCTGTAAAAACCAAAGTAAATAAAACCTTTTTAACCATGAAATCTATTGTACAATTTGATGGATTACTTATTATTAGTATTTATTTCTATTTAAAAAATGGTTTGGATGTTTCATAATATATTTTTACATAATTAGACAATATTTAAGTTAATATAATTTGCGATTACATGGAGTAATTTTTTTTTTCTCCCAAAATAGAAAGAAACAATATATTTAGGAAGAAAAGTTACAGGATTTTATTGATGCATATTATTTCCAGGCCAAGTAAAAAGAAGTGGCTGGCCACTGACTTGAGTTTGACATTTGTGCAAAAAGAGACCAAACCATTCACCGCCCTCTGTTCAGTATCGTGGCCCCTGATTGGATCAGCCTCGGACGGCGTATCTATATTGGAAAAAAGAGTGTGGAGCTGACTAAAAAGTGTTATTTCAGGTTCAGAGAGCTCTCGTCATGTTGAAAAATGTATTCAGAAGGTCATAAACTGTTTTTTTTTTTTATGTTCTAGCTATGAAACTGTTGAACTTATATTCCCTACGTTGCGGAAATTCATTTATCGCGGTCAGTTAACAGCGACAAAATCCCCTTTTTAAAAATTGAAGTAATAGTGCAAAATAAGTCCACAAAATGAACTATGAGCTGTCAGAAATATCAATTGCATCACGCTAGTATTGACCCATTATCCTTACTTGGGTCGAGTCGTAATGTCGAGGCAAAGAACTGATTGGCCGGTGTGAAGGAGCAGGAAAAGGAAAGTGAAAATGTGAAGTGTTTAACCGGAGTGTCAAATGAAGTCAAAAAGGTGTCAAAGGCGTGTTCACGTTCATAATTTCACGGCACATTTCAAAGCATGCAAAGAACGTTTAACTGGACTCTTCTCGCTTTGCTGAGCATGTTTTGTTTTTTTGTGTGTGTTTTTTTTTCCAATCCTCCTGCTGTCCCTCAGGCGGAGAAACAAGCGAGGATCAATCCAAAGCAAACGTGGAAGGAGTTTGCTTTAATCATTCCGTATTGTTAGGGGAGGGAGGAGAGGGAAAAAAAGAACAACAAACGGCGAGGGATAATCTTTTGTTTCTTTTTCTTTTAAGTCTCCACGCAAGACACCGCGCTGTGTGAGACACGCCATGAGCTAAGCACTTTCTCTGAGCGTGTGCGAGACTCCAGGAGCGACGTTGTTTTTGATCGTAAACAATAATCCTCGTCAAGCCGCTAATAGTCATCTTTTGTTGACAGAAAATGTCCATTTATGTACACATCTCCATTTTCCTTCCTCATGAACTGTGTGTTCATTTGACAAGAATATAAATAGCCTTATTTGTCACGGTTTACCTGACACATGAAGCGTGACAAAATGGGGACGTGCACTCTTCACATTAGCCGCCAGAGAGCAGGAGAGTGTTTGAATATCTTAACTTTTGTGGCAATTCCAACTTTGACCACAGCATCAGTTGCTATGTAGAGTGGCACTTTCCATCATTTTCAGCAGACTGCATTGCAGAAAGGTTTAACTCCCCCTCTTTTTGTTGGCAGAAAATGTCCATTTTTTAACATAATGGAACCCTCCAAATAAGGTGTGTGTGTGTGTGGGGGGGGGGGGGGGTGTATATTGTAGCGTCCCGGAAGAGTTAGTGCTGCAAAGGGTTCTGGGTATTTGTTCTGTTGTGTTTATGTTGTGTTACGGTGCGGATGTTCTCCCAAAATGTGTTTGTCATTCTTGTTTGGTGTGGGTTCACAGTGTGGCGTATATTTCTAACAGTGTTAAAGTTTTTTATACTGGCACCCTCAGTGTAACCTGTATCGCTGTTGATTAAGTATGCCTTGCATTCACATGTTTGTGCAAACAAACACCGCACATATTTTGTGATCGGGCCGGCACATTGTTAGAATGGGTGAAAAGCAGACGTGACGACAGCTCGTAGTTGACGTTAAAGGCAGTGCATTTAAGGCACACCCCCAAGACTGTAGTCCGGGTGGACGAGATATAATGACTAATGAACACCTTCGTTGGATAATGAAGGTTGCCTCAGCTCAAAGCCTGAGCCCTGGCATTAATGAACTAGCATCCAGGAAAAGATGGCAGGTATATGGCTTGGGCACATCAGATTTGATCAGTGTGTTGCAAACTGAGCAGTTTAAAGTCCTGAATGGTTGGTTTATTCATTGTGATTTTATTTTCAAATTTATTAGCCTGTGGAAAAAGTTTATGTTGATATTTACCTCAGAAGGCTGCAAATAGAAAAGAGGCATTAAATTTTTATTTAAATTGTATTTGATATGCCATTGATATTTTTGAATTATTATTATTATTTGAAACTCGATTTTGCATGTCATTATAAAGTTATATAAGCCCTGCTTGTTCAATATTCAATGCAAAACTTGTTTGGGTCCCTATTAAAAGGTTAATTTGTTCAACCTTGGGTCTTGTTCAGTTTTAGATTTTGGCCCATTCTGTATTTGAGTTTGACACCCCTGGTTTAAGGTAACCCTCCTTGGATAATTTTTTTATACGGGGAAGTTAATAATAATAATAATAATAACTGGGATTTATATAGCGCTTTTCTAAGTACCCAAAGTCGCTTTACATGTAGAACCCATCAATCATTCACACCTGGTGGTGGTAAGCTACTTTCATAGCCTCAGCTGCCCTGGGGTAGACTGACGGAAGCGTGGCTGCAATTTGCGCCAACGGCCCCTCCGACCACCACCTATCATTCATCATTCAATTCACCGGTGTGAGTGGCACCGGGGGCAAAGGGTGAAGTGTCCCGCCCAAGGACACAACGGCAGCGATTTTTTAGGATGGTAAGAGACGGGGAGCGAACCTGCAACCCTCAGGTTTCTGGCACGGTTGCTCTACCCACTACGCCATGCCGTCCCCGAGTTGGTAGAGTGGCCGTGCCAGCAATCGGAGGGTTGCTGGTTACTGGGGTTCAATCCCCACCTTCTACCATCCTAGTCACGTCCGTTGTGTCCTTGGGCAAGACACTTCACCCCTTGCTCCTGATGGCTGCTGGTTAGCGCCTTGCATGGCAGCTCCCGCCATCAGTGTGTGAATGGGTGAATGTGGAAATACTGTCAAAGCGCTTTGAGTACCTTGAAGGTAGAAAAGCGCTATACAAGTATAACCCATTTATTTATTTAAGTGCGCCGTGTATTTCTTGAATCTCCGGCTCTTCGCTTTGTATGGACTCATTGATTGTTTACAAACTGAGTTTGGAGAGGAAGTGAAGTCAGAAAGACCGCGCCCCACAGTGAACGCGCGACAGCCACCTTCATAACAACCGGAGCTAACCATTCTTCTACATGTACAGACGCTTGTGGAAATCACACATGAATACCTTAAGCTAAGGAAACGTGCGATTGCAGCTATTTGGGATACAACACTTCTCAGACGGCAAAAGAACTTTCAAATGTCCAGGTCACCTGTGATTCTACTTACCGAAAAACTTTGTCGGTGTGCCCCCCCCCGCCCCCGTCTTCCTCGTCATCTCCATTTCCCTGTCAGTCTCCCTTGTGGCGTCTAGGCTCCCAGCAGACGTCCACAGATGGACAAGCACTGGGGATAAAATGGCTGTTGTTTACTGGCAGATGGCTCCGTTTCCCCACCAGCCACCACTTACCTGTGCAGAGTGTGTGCGTGCGCGTGTTTTTGTGAGAGGTTTCGGGGGGGGGGGGGGGGGGCGGGAGCGTGTGCATATGTGGGTCATAAAGTAGTTGGCACTGCAGACACGTCCTTGAACGCAGCACGGTGTCTCACGGCGGCCAAATGAGTGAGTAGTTTAGCTGCTGCACGTGTGTGTGTGTGTGTGTGTGTGTGTGTGTGTGTGTGTGTGTGTGTGTGTGTGTGTGTTTTTGAGGGGTCACTTGGTCATGCCTGCGTGCGTGTTCGTTCGTGCGCTTGCGTGCGTGGTGTGTGCGCGTTCGTGTGTGCATGTCCGTGCATGCGTCCTGTATTTACAGTAATAATCACGACCGTGTGTGCTTGTGTGTGCGTGTTCATGTATGTGTCCTGTATTTACAGTAATACCCACCCCCTCCCTTTAGTCTCCATGATTAATGTTGCTCCTCCGCTCTTGACGTTTTGAAGCGGCACATTTAACACACTCACTTTTGCCATTGCATTACAGTCCTGTGTGTGTGCGAGTGTGTGTTAGTCATACCTCCAGGCCCTCGTCATTTGGGCGTGTTTGGGTCGTTACCTGGCTTGTTAAAGCCACACCATCCTCCCACTTGACACACAATCACTGCACCGCAATCACATTCTGCTTTCTCCCCTTTATTGTCTCACACACATGCACACACATACACGCGCACACACACGTACGCGCGCACACACACTTCACAGCCCTTCTGGGTCCCACTTTGATCTTCCTGCGTGTGTGCGTGTCAGTCATGCGTCAGTTTGTGTTGTACATCAGCACATTTTGTAGTTGTATGTGGAAGCTGTCAGCCGGAATGTCCCCAAACTTGTTTTTAAATATACCCTCCATATTTTGTCGCTGCTGCTCCACTTTAGGAGGACTTTTTAACATTCTGTACTCGGGTTGTACGCAGTGTTCTAAAAAACTACTTTAAAAAAGTAATGAATTATACTTTCTTTACCAAAAAAGTAATTGAATTACTAACTAAATGCAAATAATTACTGGGAAAAGTAATCAATACGGCATTTCATATGAGCAAACTGTGAGAGTGTGTGTGCTTTTAAAAGACGGGGCCTGTTGCCTAGTGACACGTGACGTCATCAAGGGTATCCACGGAGCTGTTTGTTAGCTTCAGCCGTTAGCAATGGGAGTTAGTCGCCAGCTCTTGTGATTCTGCTTAACAAAGAGATTGAATGGGCTGTCATATTTTCTTGTCAACAAACGGTGTATTGTTTGGATGGCAGGTTTATCGCTTCAATCATTGAATTGTTGTTCAATATTCCCAACGTGTACGTGTGCGTATGTTGTTGTCTGCGCTGTCACAGTGTGATGTTGCCTCTTCCTGTTTGATGTCGACATAAAACCACATCAAAATTAGCGTGCCATGTCACATCAAGCTAACGCTAATGGCATTGTAACGGACCTAAAAGTAATTAATTGGATCACGCGTTACTAGTAAAAGAAATGGCGTTGCTAACGTCGTGATTACGAACACTGGATGTACGGCATTCCGGTACTAGTAAAGTACCGGCGGTACTAACAAATTAATGCATGTCGCGAGTCAGCATCAGCACACACACAGGAAGATGAGGCTGACATTGAATGATTGTCCTGCAAAGTTTCAAGAACTAGGGGGTGCCTTTCTGAGATACGTTGGAGAAACTGATCTCCAATTTAATCCACGCAATTTAAATGTGGGTGGTTCATGAGCCTTTTGTGTGCTTGTTGGTTGCTATATCTCTCTAAGGTCATTCAGACCTTAGAGAAATATTTTTTACTTTATTTATAATTGCTATGTATTTATTTATTGTATTTTTTCTTATTGGGGAAAACAGCATTTGATGTATTTTTGACAACTACTGTCTATTGCGTTAGTCTGAAAATTAATAAACAAATGTTTAAAAAAGATAAACAAAGTAACACGCACAGACCACTTGCAAGCAGAAACATTGTAGAGATAGAAGAGGGAGAGTGGAAGCATTTTGGTTTTAAAACTAACGATAAAGGTGGCGCTTTAAACATTCCGCTCTTCAAGCGGCGCTAACATAGCTAGCTGCGCTAACTAGCTAGCTAGCGGCTAACGTCTGTTCACGCAGTATTTTAGCCATAGAAATCATGTATTTAGACGCCACATCGACCGCTGCTGTCTATTGGCACTGACGAGACGTGGGGCCACCATCTTGAAAGGGGCAACTGTCAGGAACTGTTGGTGTTGAACCCCAAGATGCAGAGATGGCAGGTAAAGCGCAGGAAAACAGGACTTTGATAGGGTAACCGGAGACAGGATAACAGGAACCATGATAACAGGAGACAGGAAACAATCACCAAACTCTCACTAAAGGGCGAGGCAGTCATAAATAGCAGCCAGCTGATTGACAACAGGTGCCGGGCTGCCAATCAGCGGCAGGTGAGGAAAACGAGCGCTCCAGGAGACATGCAGGAAGTGGAACTAAAATAAGAGCGCTGACAGGAAATAAACACCAACCAAGGAAACACAACCCGGTGTGAACCTGACAGATCGTCACAGTACCCCCCTCTTTAAGGACGGATTCTAGACGCCCGCCCCAAAAAAACAAGCTTCAAAAGTCACGGGAGGGTGGAGGGTGGAGTTGGCGGCGGGTCGCCAAGCCTTGTGTCCCCACAGCCAGCGAGGGAGAGTCAAGTGGCGGCGACGCGTTGAACTCTGCTGCATCTGGCGAGGCGAGCCGCCTGTGCTGCAGGAAAGCAGAGGGTCGCGGAAGAGAATAGCATGGCGGACGCGTCGTGGGACGCCGGAGACGAGGATGGCGGCGCCGTGGGACGGCCCGCTGAAGACGAGGACAGTTTTTCCAGAGCTGGAGCAGCAGGCGGCTGGGCTGTCGGCGGGTCCTGAGCTGGCGTTATAGGTCCGGCCGACTTTGGCCGCCACCCTGGAACAGACGACAAGGACGGGTGGGAGGGAGCCAAGGAACCAGTCCGTGCAAGTCACAGAGCTTGTCCATCAAGGAGACACTTCTCGTCTGCGGCTTTCTCCTGACCAGCCATCCGTTGCCTCCAGACAGCCCACCAAACCTCCGCGGGGTTCGTACTTGAAAGAGGCAACATCTCTATCTGCTGACAGGCGTAATGAAGTGTCAGCGCACTTAACCCATCATAACGTTCTAAATATTAAACTGATTTTCATCTTAGCTTATAGCTAACTGGCAACAATTTCGCTGGTGAGCATAAGTACAGTACAAAATATAACCAATAGTAATGCTCACTTTTACTTGTGAAAAGTAGTCCCCCGTGGCCCGTTTTCCACGGTCCACCGATTTGAGCAAGAATATGCAGAACAATGATTTGACATCGTGTTTTTCCTTGTCGTTTCTGCTGCTGAAATGCCCCTTTCAAGATGGCTGCCAAATGTTCTGCACCTCATTGGCCAATGCGATAAATATGTCTATGGTTTTAGCTACATAGCTAGAAGCTAGCTAATAGCGAGCTAGCGACTGTCCACACAGTGTTTTAGCTCCCTCTAAATCACTAATCCTCGTGGCCATGGCGACAAATAAAGTAAGTTTCTTACAAGTAGCATTATCACTGGAGGACTAGGAATCGCTAAACATGCTTCACTACACACTGTAGGAGTGCTCCTGAATGTAAACAAATGGGTGAATTTATACAAATACCGACTACAACGATACCAAGTACCAGAGCAGTATCTAGTCGATACCACAATGATTACATTTATATTTTTTATTGTCACAAAATCTTTTGTCTCTTTTCTACTTGTTTTATAAAGTCAGGAAATACGTCCCAATATGACCAATCTATGACCCTGTTACTACTTGGTATCAGGCTGATACCACATTTTGTGGTATCACCCAAAACTAATGTAAAGTATCAAACAAGTGATTATTACATTTTAACAGAAGTGTAGATAGAACATGTTGAAACAGGAAGTAGTAGTAAATCCATCCATTCATTTTCTACCGCTTATAGTCCGGTGCGTATAATATATGGAAAAATATGTTTTTCTTAGCAAATTTAGTTGCCGCGGCTTATATAGCGATGTGCTCTATATTCCGGATTACACGGTAATTGTGAGTCAAAAAGTGACGTTGCTCAATAAAATGGTGTCGGCCTGAGCAGGGCTGGTTACATGAAAGTGGGATTTCAAAATAAGAGGGCGTTTCTTGTTTATTGTGCAACATTTTCACTTGAAGAAAGCCTGAAATCCTGCCAGAGCCTTAACAACTGCACCGCTACAAGAGACGAGCAACAGAAGCTCAAAGTGTGTGCGTGTGCGTGTGCGTGTGCATGTGCGTGTGTGTGTGTGTGTGTGTGTGTGTGTGTGTGTGTGTGTGTGTGTGTGTGTGTGTGTGTGTGTGTGTACACAAGCTGCCATCTGTTTGCCTCTGGTGGCTACACACACACACATACACACACACACACACACACGCACGCACACACACACGTGTTTTGCAATCCATCACAGAATAAAAAGACGCATCAACATTTTCATGAATTCACACGTCGGTGTGCCAGTAAGAAGAAGGAACCATCAAGCCGACATTGGCAGGTTGAAGTGCAGACAGGCCCTGCCCCTCTCCTACTGTGCCGGCCTCACAAGCAGCCTCTTTGTTGGAAGGTTCTTCAGTCCAACTTGTCTGATAAGGATCGCAACAATTTCCTCAAGGGGGATATTTGAGGGTTAGAAAAGCTGCCGTACGTCAACGCCGCCACACAACCCGCCCCAAAACAACGCCGTAGGTACGGTGCAAGATTTGCTTCCAATTATGTCTGAAACATTTTGTGGGACTCGGCAGATTTAGACTGAGGCAAAAAAAGTTGACTTTCAAGTTCAAGGCCGATACGAATGACCTATTTATATCTGTCATTTTACTAAATTCAGTTCTGAGAAAGACAAAAAAAAAGATTTGAAAGAACTGCACCTGTATATTTGTCCTGACTTATGGCTGACTTATGGTGATGTAGCATACCACTTATTTTTCTTTCCGATCCGATACCAAGTCAAATTCAGGCAGGTACCAGCGATATCGATCCTATACCGATACTTTGTGCAAATATACTTAACGTGTCTGCAAAAATTTTAAAAGTTGTGTATTTTCAAATAATAACATATCTATCTAAAAAAATTCAACATGTTCTGAATGTAATGAGAAAACGCTGAGATTTAAATATATATATATATATATATATATATATAAAATATAATTATATATATATATATATATATATATATATATATATATATATATATATATATATATATATATATATATATATATATATATATATATATATATATATATGTATGTATGTGTGTATGTATATACACATATGTATATATATATATACCCGTACATATATATATGTGTGTATATACAGGTAAAAGCCAGTAAATTAGAATATTTTGAAAAACTTGATTTATTTCAATAATTGCATTCAAAAGGTGTAACTTGTACATTATATTTATTCATTGCACACAGACTGATGCATTCAAATGTTTATTTCATTTAATTTTGATGATTTGAAGTGGCAACAAATAAAAATCCAAAATTCCGTGTGTCACAAAATTAGAATATTACTTAAGGCTAATACAAAAAAGGGATTTTTAGAAATGTTGGCCAACTGAAAAGTATGAAAATGAAAAATATGAGCATGTACAATACTCAATACTTGGTTGGAGCTCCTTTTGCCTCAATTACTGCGTTAATGCGGCGTGGCATGGAGTCGATGAGTTTCTGGCACTGCTCAGGTGTTATGAGAGCCCAGGTTGCTCTGATAGTGGCCTTCAACTCTTCTGCGTTTTTGGGTCTGGCATTCTGCATCTTCCTTTTCACAATACCCCACAGATTTTCTATGGGGCTAAGGTCAGGGGAGTTGGCGGGCCAATTTAGAACAGAAATACCATGGTCCGTAAACCAGGCACGGGTAGATTTTGCGCTGTGTGCAGGCGCCAAGTCCTGTTGGAACTTGAAATCTCCATCTCCATAGAGCAGGTCAGCAGCAGGAAGCATGAAGTGCTCTAAAACTTGCTGGTAGACGGCTGCGTTGACCCTGGATCTCAGGAAACAGAGTGGACCGACACCAGCAGATGACATGGCACCCCAAACCATCACTGATGGTGGAAACTTTACACTAGACTTCAGGCAACATGGATCCTGTGCCTCTCCTGTCTTCCTCCAGACTCTGGGACCTCGATTTCCAAAGGAAATGCAAAATTTGCATGGTTGGGTGATGGTTTGGGGTGCCATGTCATCTGCTGGTGTCGGTCCACTCTGTTTCCTGAGATCCAGGGTCAACGCAGCCGTCTACCAGCAAGTTTTAGAGCACTTCATGCTTCCTGCTGCTGACCTGCTCTATGGAGATGGAGATTACAAGTTCCAACAGGACTTGGCGCCTGCACACAGCGCAAAATCTACCCGTGCCTGGTTTACGGACCATGGTATTTCTGTTCTAAATTGGCCCGCCAACTCCCCTGACCTTAGCCCCATAGAAAATCTGTGGGGTATTGTGAAAAGGAAGATGCAGAATGCCAGACCCAAAAACGCAGAAGAGTTGAAGGCCACTATCAGAGCAACCTGGGCTCTCATAACACCTGAGCAGTGCCAGAAA
Source organism: Nerophis lumbriciformis (assembly GCF_033978685.3). Taxonomy (NCBI): domain Eukaryota; kingdom Metazoa; phylum Chordata; class Actinopteri; order Syngnathiformes; family Syngnathidae; genus Nerophis; species Nerophis lumbriciformis. The sequence goes on from NC_084576.2 coordinate 7,201,496, forward strand.
CTCATCGACTCCATGCCAAGCCGCATTAACGCAGTAATTGAGGCAAAAGGAGCTCCAACCAAGTATTGAGTATTGTACATGCTCATATTTTTCATTTTCATACTTTTCAGTTGGCCAACATTTCTAAAAATCCCTTTTTTGTATTAGCCTTAAGTAATATTCTAATTTTGTGACACACGGAATTTTGGATTTTCATTTGTTGCCACTTCAAATCATCAAAATTAAATGAAATAAACATTTGAATGCATCAGTCTGTGTGCAATGAATAAATATAATGTACAAGTTACACCTTTTGAATGCAATTACTGAAATAAATCAAGTTTTTAAAAATATTCTAATTTACTGGCTTTTACCTGTATATGTATGTGTATATTTATGTTTATGTATGTATATATATATTGTAATGTATGTATATGTATATAGAGATAGGGTGAGAAGCTCTGTCATCCGGGGGGAGCTCAAAGAAAAGCCGCTGCTCCTCCACATCGAGAGGAGCCAGATGAGGTGGTTCGGGCATCTGGTCAGGATGCCACCCGATCGCCTCCCTCGGGAGGTGTTTAGGGCACGTCCGACCGGTAGGAGGCCACGGGGAAGACCCAGGACACGTTGGGAAGACTATGTCTCCCGACTGGCCTGGGAACGCCTCGGGATCCCCCGGGAAGAGCTGGACGAAGTGGCTGGGGAGAGGGAAGTCTGCTGCCCCCGCGACCCGACCTCGGATAAGTGGAAGTGGATGGATGGATGGATGTTTATGTATGTATGTATATACTGTATGTATGTATATACAGTATATGTGTGTGTGTATATATATGTATATATATATGTGTATTTATGTGAGTATATATAGAATAGAATAGAAAGTACTTTATTGATCCCTGGGGGAAATTCAGCACCACAGTTCGCTCACAATAGACAATAATAATAATAAATAATATATTATATATATAATATATAAATAATATAAATATATTCTACATATACTCCACATTTAAGTGCAGTCAAGGAACATATGCATTATACAGTCTGATGGCTGTCGGTTTGAAGGACCTCCTGTGTCGTTCCGTGTTGCATTTTGGGAGTCTGAGCCTTCCACTGAACGTGCTCATTCTCTCCAAATGGTCTGAGTGTAGTGGGTGGGAGGTGTTGTCCATAATGGCTAGGAGCTTTAATATTAAAATAAGTATGGTGCCAGTACGCTGGTTTTTTTTCTCCAATAAAATACTGGAAAGGATAGAAATGTAGTTTGCAGTGTTGGGACTAACGCGTTACAAAGTAACGCGTTACTGTAACGCCGTTGCTATCGGCGGTAACTAGTAATCTAACGCGTTATTTTTTATATTCAGTAACTCCGTTACCGTTACTACATGATGCGTTACTGCGTTATTTTGCGTTATTTTTTATGTAGTATCGGCTAGAAACTGAGAAGATCTGAGTGTCGCTGCTGAAGAGGCGACAAAAAAGAGGCGCGCCGCGCGCTGTCTGTGTGTACGTGTGTGTGCGTGTGTGTGTGTGTGTGTGGGAGGGGGCGTGTCTGTGTCTACTATCAAGACGTCATGGCGAACCCCGAAGCCGAGTTTCTTAAAATGGAGATATTTTCAGTACGTTTCTTTTATCGACCACAAAGAAAATAACATTTTAGCTGAATGTAAGTTTCAAATATGCTGAAACAGCGACAAAAACAACATGCTTCGACGAAGCTAGTAAAGAGACACACACTCACCTCCACCTCCAACAGCGGCTGGATTTTAACGAGGCACTGCACACGTGAAGGTACACACACTCTGTCAATTCTCTTATATACTCTTTCATTTTAAACTTTTAGAGTGTTTGATTATCACATCACTCTAAATGTTTAGACTATAAAGTTCACAAACCTAGAGAGGGATACTAGTGGGCCAGGCTAATATTTCCTTTTCTCTAAACTAAGTGGGGAAATGTGTAGAGTGTTCTGGGCTTCAGACATGATTTTATTTCAGAATTCCTTGAGAAAACGCCTGGTTAGGCTTTATGTATGTAGTGTGTGCCTTTCTTGTTTTACAGCTATGTTGTTATTATGCTGTTTGTTACTTATGTATGTTAAGTTGCAGCTATTTAAAATAGTTTTGTCAATTTGTTCTGGTCTGAAACAAATTGGCCCTTTAAAACATATCTTTGTCTTTGTATGTTGTATGTAGAGCACATTGCTTAGCAGAGTTCAGTGATGCAAATGCATGTCAAGTTGAACAACAGATTGTATTATTCTCCAGTGCAATAACAGTACTAAAATGAAGGCTAAAAGGGCATTATGGGGCCTTAAAAATTTTAAAAAATATATATATATAAGTAACTAAATAGTTACTTTTCACAGTAACGCATTACTTTTTGGTTTAAGTAACTGAGTTAGTAACTGAGTTACTTTTGAAATAAAGTAACTAGTAACTGTAACTAGTTACTGGTTTTCAGTAACTAACCCAACACTGGTAGTTTGTCTCTTTTATCCGATTATTAATCGATTAATCGAAGTAATAATCGACAGATTAATCGATTATCAAATTAATCGTTAGTTGCAGCCCCAGTGTATGTATATGTATATGTATAAATGTGTGTGTGTGTGTGTGTGTGTGTGTGTGTGTGTGTGTGTGTGTGTGTGTGTGTGTGTGTGTGTGTGTGTGTGTGTGTGTGTGTAATTTTAGCGTTTCATTTTTTTTTTTTTTTATAAAAAATATCAAAGTGGCCCCCCCCATTCTTGACTTTTCAGTACTTGGCCCTTAGTGGAGAATCTTTAGACACCCCTAATCTGAACTATTGGAAGCTCCCAAAATAAGGGGAAACTTGAACAAAGTGTCTGAAGTATAAACATATGTACGACAAAGCCTCATTTTCAATTTCACTTTCAAATACACCCTGCTAGGACATGAGTGACAAGTGCGCTATCTGCCGAGCTCAAAGCCAGAGTTGTCAACTCGATAGCAAGCGCTGCTCTTGAGGCTCTTGAGACACATCTCATGTCGGAGCCCAGGCAGCCTTCTTCTTCTTCTTCTTCTTATTCTTATTCTTCTCCCTGTTCTTCTTCCTCTTCTTCCTGTTATTCTTCTACCTGATCTTCTTCTTCTTCTTCTTGTTCGTCTTCTTCTTCTTCTTCTTCTTCTGTTATTTCCTGTTATTCTTCTTCTACTTCTTTTTCTTCCTGTTATTCTTCTTCTTCCTGTTATTCTTCTTCTTCCTGTTATTCTTCTTCCTCTTCTTCCTGTTATTCTTCTACCTGTTCTTCTTCTTGTTAGTCCTCTTCTTCTTCCTCTTCCTCTTCTTCCTCTTCCTCTTCTTCTTCTTCATTTTATTCCTCTCCTTTCTCTTCCTCTTCTTCTTCCTGTTCTTCTTCTTCTTCTTCTTCCTCTTCTTCTTTTTTTTCATCTTCTTCTTCTTCTTCTCACCCCCGTCCCACCATGCTGTGTTATTCTGCTAGGAGTGCAGAAATAATAAAGACTGCGCAGCGTAATGGAAGCCTCGGCCTGGAAAGGAGTCGGCGGCGACGACGACGTCTTTTGGGCAGCTTCTTAAATAAACCGTGCCAGAAGTCTTTCAAAATTGCCATGGAAATTTATTTGGGAGTGTGGCACGTCTTGCAATTTTCCCCTTCATGGCCCGTGTGGTGGTTTTATCAAGCAGATGTTTGCTTTTCACACTCTTTCATGGGTCCGACAGTATCCTGCTCATTTCAGGGGGTTTTCAAAACATGAGAAAATGAAGTGTATGTATGTATGTATGTATGTATGTATGTATGTATGTATGTATGTGTGTGTATATATGTGTTTGTGTGTATATATGTATATGTATGTGTACATATATGTATATATATATATGTAAGTATGTATGTATGTATGCGTACGTACGTAGTCTGAAATTATAATGAGGCTTTAAATGTCACCTTGTCCTTGTTTCTTATCGCAACATTTGCGGGCCGCAGCTTGTTTTTTTTATTGGCTTTCCATACATTCTAAAGACAAAATAAACACAGAACAATTTTAATGGGATGCTGAAATGTACAAGCCGCCGAAAGTTGGCGTGCTGACATTTAGAATGCATCAAGTGCCAAGTTGTACGACTATGAAGCGTATGCATGTAAACTTAACAAAAAAGAAGTCTTCTTGCTAACAGCAGGTGTCAAGTACCAAGTTATATGACTCTAAAGCATTCGGATGTAAAATTGGCCAAAAAAAGTTAGCATGCTGACATTAGCATGTGTCAAAAACAAAAGTTATATGACTCTGGGGCATTCAACTGCAAGACTGGATTACATATTTTTTTATAATGCTAACGTCAGCATGGGTCAAGTACCAAGTTTTGGTACTTGACTACTACTTTGGTACTTTGGACTACTACTTTGGTACTTGGTACCTTTCTGAGCCGATAAGCAGCATCAGAAACGTTGGCACTAGTGCTCTTATAGCCCAACTCAGGATTCACCCACTCTGATGTTAGCATGTGGTCAGCGTAAGACCTAATGACGAATGACCAATTGATTGAGAAAGTCGCTTTAAAGCGTCTCTTCCAGCACCAAAGTGTGCAAACGCGATTACAAGCCTTATTTTTCTTATAGGATGAAGGCACAGTGAGCGTTACCACAGTGACAGCACTGAATAGTCAGGGCTTTAAGGCTTGTTTGTGACGGGGCAGAGGTCGTGTCGGGTCAGCAGAGGGTAACATTTCAATCGAGCGCCGCCGTGGACACTCCACATTAGCTGTGCACTGTTTTGGGTCGGACGTCTTCATCTTCAGAAAAAACGTGTGTTGAGGGAACAAGAGGACACATTTCGAGGGTTTCTGCACAAACGTCGGCAAGTGCCGCGACAACAAAGTGCTGAGCTAGTGTCCCTTGTTTCCTTTCGAGCTGAAAGTGTGTCTGTGGCTTTAATGCAAATGTTGTTAACGACAGGAGAAACTAGCAACACTAGCATAGCTATGTATATGTGTGTATATATACAGGTAAAAGCCAGTAAATTAGAATATTTTGAAAAACTTGATTTATTTCAGTAATTGCATTCAAAAGGTGTAACTTGTACATTATAGTTATTCATTGCACACAGACTGATGCATTCAAATGTTTATTTCATTTAATTTTGATGATTTGAAGTGGCAACAAATGAAAATCCAAAATTCCGTGTGTCACAAAATTAGAATATTACTTAAGGCTAATACAAAAAGGGATTTTTAGAAATGTTGGCCAACTGAAAAGTATGAAAATGAAAAATATGAGCATGTACAATACTCAATACTTGGTTGGAGCTCCTTTTGCCTCAATTACTGCGTTAATGCGGCGTGGCATGGAGTCAATGAGTTTCTGGCACTGCTCAGGTGTTATGAGAGCCCAGGTTGCTCTGATAGTGGCCTTCAACTCTTCTGCGTTTTTGGGTCTGGCATTCTGCATCTTCCTTTTCACAATACCCCACAGATTTTCTATGGGGCTAAGGTCAGGGGAGTTGGCGGGCCAATTTAGAACAGAAATACCATGGTCCGTAAACCAAGCACGGGTAGATTTTGCGCTGTGTGCACGCGCCAAGTCCTGTTGGAACTTGAAATCTCCATCTCCATAGAGCAGGTCAGCAGCAGGAAGCATGAAGTGCTCTAAAACTTGCTGGTAGACGGCTGCGTTGACCCTGGATCTCAGGAAACAGAGTGGACCGACACCAGCAGATGACATGGCATGGTTTGGTTTGCATTTCCTTTGGAAATCGAGGTCCCAGAGTCTGGAGGAAGACAGGAGAGGCACAGGATCCACGTTGCCTGAAGTCTAGTGTAAAGTTTCCACCATCAGTGATGGTTTGGGGTGCCATGTCATCTGCTGGTGTCGGTCCACTCTGTTTCCTGACATCCAGGGTCAACGCAGCCGTCTACCAGCAAGTTTTAGAGCACTTCATGCTTCCTGCTACTGACCTGCTCTATGGAGATGGAGATTTCAAGTTCCAACAGGACTTGGCGCCTGCACACAGTGCAAAATCTACCCGTGCCTGGTTTACGGACCATGGTATTTCTGTTCTAAATTGGCCCGCCAACTCCCCTGACCTTAGCCCCATAGAAAATCTGTGGGGTATTGTGAAAAGGAAGATGCAGAATGCCAGACCCAAAAACGCAGAAGAGTTGAAGGCCACTATCAGAGCAACCTGGACTCTCATAACACCTGAGCAGTGCCAGAAACTCATCGACTCCATGCCACGCCGCATTAACGCAGTAATTGAGGCAAAAGGAGCTCCAACCAAGTATTGAGTATTGTACATGCTCATATTTTTCATTTTCATACTTTTCAGTTGGCCAACATTTCTAAAAATCCCTTTTTTGTATTAGCCTTAAGTAATATTCTAATTTTGTGACACACGGAATTTTGGATTTTCATTTGTTGCCACTTCAAATCATCAAAATTAAATGAAATAAACATTTGAATGCATCAGTCTGTGTGCAATGAATAAATATAATGTACAAGTTACACCTTTTGAATGCAATTACTGAAATAAATCAAGTTTTTCAAAATATTCTAATTTACTGGCTTTTACCTGTATATGTATATATGTATATATATATATATATATATATATATATATATATATATATATATATATATATATATATATATATATACATATATACATATATACATACATACATATATATATATATATATATATATATATATATACATACATACATACATACATATATACATACATATATATACATATATAAAAAAACACTTTAAGATGTTCAATATTTATCTTGTTTAAATATTTGCTTGCAGAAATGAGTCCATTTTATAAGTTATTTACCTTCCAATTCCAGTACAAGGGTAAACAATTCTACAGTAATGAGAAATAAAGGATTACATAATTTTAAATGGTTACGTGCATTATTATATATTATGATTACATTATTAACACTGTATAGTTTTTATTGATTATTCTTTCAGTTTAAGAGCATGATGTAGACTAGTTTTGAGTCCCTGCATAAAGCCAAATATTTTAGGAGGTAAATTATTGCATATTGTTTTAATGTGTGACACCTTGACACAAGAGTATGTGTATTGGTAGTCTAAAGGTAAAATCGTACAGATATCCGGTCCACAAGAAAGAGTTTTATTACCTCACAATTTAAATATAATAATATTAAGTATATCAGATAAGATAACCGGGGAGAGGGAAACCTGGGCTTTTCTGCTTAGGCTGCTTCCCCCGCGACCCGACTCCAGATATATTAGATTGCTGTAGCCCTTTTCTCGACACTCCGAGCACTTTACAGTGACAACTGAGAACGCATCATTCAAAAACGAGTGGATTTTTCTCCCGTTGGGTGCTTATAATCAGGCTTTGTTCAAGCTTATTAAAAAGTCACTTTGAAGTAACAAGCTGTGATATTGTCCGTGCGTCCTGTGCTCGATGGAATGTAGAACACTTTGTCTTTGGAATGACAATTGGCGCCACTGGGACTACTCAGTGGCCTAGTGGTTAGAGTGTCCGTCCTGAGATCGGTAGGTTGGGAGTTCAAATCCCGGCCGAGTCATACCAAAGACTATAAAAAAAACGGGACCCATTACCTCCCTGCTTGGCACTCAGCATCAAGGGTTGGAATTGGGGGTTAAATCACCAAAATGATTCCCGGGCGCAGCCACCGCTGCTGCCCACTGCTCCCCTCACCTCCCAGGGGGTGATCAAGGGTGATGGGTCAAATGCAGAGAATAATCTCGCCACACCTAGTGTGTGTGTGACAATCATTGGTACTTTAACTTTTAACTTTTTTGTAGGCGACCCTATTTTCACCTCTTCCTGAAAAATTCCCTGGTTACCCGGGATTACCAGGAACTTCCCCCCCATTTAAAATGAATGGGCAATTTAAAACCTCTCCATATCCCACATTTCTCAACCGATTGGAAACATTCTAACATCCACACACTCCACTCACCTTGGACAATCAAACTTACATTTCCCACATTCAAAGAAATTCCAGGAATTCCTGGTTTTCCAAAGCCCTATTTTCACCTCTTCCTGGAAAGTTTTCACAGTTCACATTTCTCAACCGTTTTTGACCATTCCACCTTCAAAACATTCCTCTTAGTTGGTACAACAAATGTTCCTTTTTTTTCGTACAAATTCCCAGTTTTCCCGAAATTCCAGGAATTCCGAAATACTCAATTCTCAATTCAAACTGTTCCTACGTCAACATTTTTCAACCGATTCCAAATTTTCCATCACCAACTAGAGATGTCCGATAATATCGGCCTGCCGATATTATCGGCCAATAAATGCGTTAATATCGGAAATTATCGGTATCGTTTTGTTTTTTTAAATTTTTTTAATTTTTTGTATTAAATCAACATAAAAATCACAAGATACACTTACAATTAGTGCACCAACCCAAAAAACCTCCTTCCCCCATTCACACTCATTCACACAAAAGGGTTGTTTCTTTCTGTTATTAATATTCTGGTTCCTACATTATATATCAAAATATATCAATACAGTCTGCAAGGGATACAGTCCGTAAGCACACATGATTGTGCGTGCTGCTGGTCCACTAATAGTACTAACCTTTAACAGTTAATTTGACTCATTTTCATTAATTACTAGTTTCTATGTAACTGTTTTTATATTGTTTTACTTTCTTTTTTATTCAAGAAAATGTTTTTAATTTATTTATCTTATTTTATTAATTTTTTGGACAATATCGGAATATCCTGCGATGAGGTGGCGACTTGTCCAGGGTGTACCCCGCCTTCCGCCCAATTGTAGCTGAGATAGGCTCCAGCGCCCCCCGCGACCCCAAAGGGAATAAGCGGTAGAAAATGGATGGTTGGAATATCGGAATATCGGAATATCGGATATTGGCAAAAAGCCATTATCGGACATCCCTATCACCAACCCATTCTTGTCATCTAGAACAATTGTGCTCCTATTAATATTTTGAAACATTTCTCGAAATTCCCAAATTTCCAGGAATTTCCCATTTAAAAAGAATGGCTTCACGGTGGCAGAGGGGTTAGTGCATCTGCCTCACAATACGAAGGTCCTGAGTAGTCTTGGGTTCAATCCCAGGCTCGGGATCTTTCTGTGTGGAGTTTGCATGTCCTCCCCGTGACTGCGTGGGTTCCCTCCGGGTACTCCGGCTTCCTCCCACCTCCAAAGACATGCACCTGGGGATAAGTTGATTGGCAACACTAAATTGGCCCTAGTGTGTGGATGTGAGTGTGAATGTTGTCTGTCTATCTGTGTTGGCCCTGCGATGAGATGGCGACTTGTCCAGGGTGTACCCCGCCTTCCGCCCGATTGTAGCTGAGATAGGCTCCAGCGCCCCCCGCGACCCCAAAGGGAATAAGCGGTAGAAAATGGATGGATGTATTAATAGTTCTACAATGCCCTAAATCATCAAAATTGCGCTGCAGTTTTAAACCCGGATCTGACCTTTCGACCATCCACACACACTCCTCTCCCGATATATCGAACGCAAAACATCTTTTCCCTTTCCCAAAATGTATATTTTTTCCTGGAATTTTCTCTGAATGGGCATTATACAATCTACTGCATAACCCACATTTCTCATCCGATTTGAACCGTTCCAACATCCACACACTCCGCTCACCCTTGACATTCAATCCAGCATGTTTCCCAGTTCTGAAAATTCCCTGGTTACCTGGGATTATAAGGAATATTCCCCCATCTAAAATGAATGGACTATGTTTTTGGAATGACAATTTGTTGGCGACATGTTGTAGGCGGTGCCGGGCTGGGTCGGTATTGATGTCCCGTGATGACGAGGCTATGAACGGAGCAAAGACTTCAGGACGCTGCCAGGACGCTCTGGACGTGCGTAAGCTTCCGATGGTCGTTAGCAAGCGCGGCCAAGCTTTTTCTTGGCAGGAGTCGGGGGGGGTTGGCAGAGTTGGCAGTGGCTTGTTTGGAAGCAAACGTCTATCTTTAACTTGTTGTCAAGGCTGAAAGAATAGTGGCATGGAGCTGGGGAAAGCCCTCCCTGATCTCCGGCTGGGCCATCGCTCTTCCGCGTCCCCTGGCAGGCTTCCCTTTTGCCACGGTGCAAGCCTGTCAGGACTCCCCTGATTAAGGGCATTGTACGGCGGTATTTACATCCGGCCAAAGCGCATTAAAGCGACATTAGGGCTCCTGGATGCACACTGAAGGGGTTTAAAAGCAAGGAAGGGTATGGCTGGCATAGCTGTGAAGTGAAGGGAGAGAAATGCGTGCTGGGGGGAGGAGGTTGCGAGGGATTTTGGGGGGTCGCCACAGATCCTGTGTGAAGGTCATGTGATCCCGTGTGCGCCAAACGTTTGGCAGCCGGGACGCTTTTTCACAGGAAGCGCGGGTGAAAGCAGACGGACCGCTGCGGATCACCGTCTGGACCGCCTCGACATGTCTTTGTGGTACGGATGCCAGCTAGTGTGGCGTACGTAGCACGAGATGTGCCGGACAATGAGCTGACAGCCTGTGGCGTTTAGTTTGTTGGCGACTTTACTTTTAATCGGCGGCCGCCGGTTCAAGCCTGCAGCGCAGGGCTCCGGAATGACACCACACCGGCCGAATGTTCGGTTGAAAACTTGGGCGATCAACATTTTTGCAGCCATTTCCTAAAAACACTCGAGTGCTCCTGTTTTGTGAAGGATCTTGGACCAGTGTAAAGAAGTCGGCAGATCCTTGCCTTGACATTTTAACCTTGCTAGCAAGCACAGAACACCGGGCTCCAAACTTGTGATTTACATAAATGGGGCTTTCCTCATGGCACCCCATTGAATCCTCTCCTTTTTGGCAGCTACAATTTTTGCGTAAAGTGATTTGTGTAACCAAGGTGTTGCTGTAGTATGTTTACTTCAGATGACTCAGTAGTTATTTGTTCAACATCTTTACTATACCAGCGGTGTTCCTCAAGGTTCCATCTAAGGTCCTCTCTTTCTTATTACCCAAGCATTCTACACCAATTGAAATAATCTATTATTATTATTGTTTTGCCGGAAAAGTTTGACGGAGGCCACAGCCCGCAGTTTTCATCCAATCAGAATCGCTCAAGTATCAAAACGTTTGTTTGGACCGGAAATCAAGAGCTCCCCCCAAACAAATAAAATAAGATATTCCAGGTTACTTAGAATTCCCGGTTTTCCGGGACACTTTTCCCATTGAAATTTTTAATGGGCCATTTTTCGAACTTGAAAAATTCCCACATTTCTCAAACGATTCAAACTGTTCCATCATCCACACACTCCACTCACCTTGGACAATCAAACTAACATTTCCCACGTTCAAAGAAATTCCAGGAATTCCTGGTTTTCCAAAGCCCTATTTTCACCTCTTCTTGGAAGGTTTTCACAGTTCACATTTTTCAACCGTTTTTGACCATTACACCTTCAAAACATTCCTCTTAGTTGGGACAACAAATGTTCCTTTTTTTTCATACAAATTCCCAGTTTTCGCAAAATCTCAGGAATTCCAAAATACCCATTCTCAATTCAAACTGTTACTACGTCAAGATTTTTCAACCGATTCCAGAAATTCCAACACCAACCCATTCATATCATTTAGAACAATTGGGTTGGTATCAATATTTTAAAAAATTCCCGGTTTTCTCGAAATTCCCAATTTTTCGGGAATTTACCGTTTAAAAATAATGGACATATTCATAGTTCCACAATGCCCTAAATTATCAAAATTGCGCGCCATTTTTAAACCCGGATCCGACATTTCGACCATCCACACACACTTTTATTCCGATATATCGAACGCAAAACATATATTCCCTTTCCCCAAATTTCCATTTTTTCTGGGAATTTTCTCCCAATTGACAATGCATGGGCATTATACAACCTACTGCATATCCCACATTTCTCATCCGATTTGAACCGTTCCAATATCCACACACTCCGCTCACCCTGGACATTCAATACAGCATGTTTTCCGGTTCTGAAAATTCCCTGGTTACCCGGGATTACCAGGAATCTTCTCCCATTGAAAATGAATGGGCAATATACTAACCTCTCTATATCCCACATTTCTCAACCGATTCGAACCGTTCCAACATCCACACACTCCGCTCACCCTGGACATTCAAGCATTTCAGTTTCACTCACGCTTATCAGTTGTTCGGCGGCTTGCGTACAAAGGGCATTCGCAGACAATTCCTACTGGACTTGCAAATTCTAGTTATTTGCGCTGTTCCACTGGTGGCCCTCGATTTTAGTTCAAAAAGAGACTTAACATTTTTCTAGCAGATTCTTACTAGTGTGCTGTCATTGATATAAGCCAAAATCACCATACCAAAACCAAATGCCTACTGTAGAGGACGCTGGTTGTCCGGAATATACAAAATATGACTAATAGTGAAGGGAGAAGTCCGGTCCTTAGGTTTTTGGACAGGTGGACCCAAAACAATTGAGTTGAAATAACTCTGCTGTAGGGTGTGCGGGGCTGTACTGCGCCTGATAACAACTGTTGGCCGTATGTGTAGAAGACTGCGTCCGGTTACAGAAAAGTAATTAAATAGCTCGATCGTTTTCCTCGCAGTTGTAGCAGTTGAATAAGAGTCCGTTTGCTGGCTGCTGGTCTCGAATCAGCCGGGCCCGCAGATGTGAGCAGCTCGGCCGCGTTCCATCATTAGTGCAGCTGATGAAGAGGAGGAAGCTTGATAAAGATGAATGTCTCCATCTGGAAACCATCGCTCTGAAAAGGCGCACTAATGCTTTAAAGCGCTGTGAGCTTGTTGCCTAAAATCACCTGCTCAACTCCCCAGAGTGCCGTGGAACATTTGAGTTTTATTGCTTTTCTTTTTTTGAACAATTTTCTGCATGTTAGCTCTCCGTGGGAAGTAGTTTATTTATTCATGTTTTCTGCTTGAATGCAATGGAAGCGGCACACTCTTATTGCGTTATTCTCTTCTTATCTTTACATTATGTTTTTTTGTGTGTTTGGTAAGACACTCACATTTGCATATATGATTCTAACTCTTTGAACTCATCCCTCATTTATATTTGCACTAGTGCAAACCTTGTTTACGATTTTCTTTGTGAATATTTTGGCACGCAGTGGAAGGGATTGGGAGATGGGAGGAAGCGTTGTGGTGCAACGCTGTGGATGCTGGTTCTATTCGTTGATGTTTCAAACCACACATTGCTTGTCCAATGCTTTCTTTGAACTCATTGAGTTGGCGAAACTATACAAAATTGTAAAACGGGCTAAAGAAACAACTTAAAGTAGCAGTAGAGTGGAAACACAAGTTGACTTTATATGTTTAATTATGTTTCATTATATCCATTAAACCATATCTAATTGTATTTACAATCCACAAAGTAAGTGAAAATACTGTCTAAACACCGCAAAATGCCACAAGTTCAGTCAGCCAATTTGAATATTCCGCTCCGAATATCTTCGGTAATTTCCGTAGATTCTACGTCACTGTCATAACGCTTCTGCACTCTGACCATATTATTAGATCAGTCATACTGGAAATACGCAAAAATTGGAAAGAGATGTGCTGTTTATCAATCACAATCCTAATGTAAGACAAGAACACATATGTTTGGCTTTTTTATGCATTCCAAATCTTAAATAAATAGCTAACAATTGAGTCAACAGATGGAGGGTCCTCTGTTGCGCCCATAAAACCCTCTAAAAACATCCAGAAAGCGCCAGCAATACTCCATTTACATTTCATGACCTGAAATTCAACCAAATACAAACCCCGTTTCCATATGAGTTGGGAAATTGTGTTAGATGTAAATATAAACGGAATACAATGATTTGCAAATCATTTTCAACCCATATTCAGTTGAATATGCTACAAAGACAACATATTTGATGTTCAAACTGATAAACATTAACAATAATCATTAACTTTAGAATTTGATGCCAGCTACACTTATTTGGAACATCCCACAGGTGAACAGGCAAATTGGGAACAGGTGGGTGCCATGATTGGGTATAAAAGTAGATTCCATGAAATGCTCAGTCATTCACAAACAAGGATGGGGCGAGGGTCACCACTTTGTCAACATATGCGTGAGCAAATTGTTGAACAGTTTAAGAAAAACCTTTCTCAACCATCTATTGCGAGGAATTTAGGGATGACACCATGTACAAAGGGTTCAGAGAATCTGGAGAAATCACTGCGCGTAAGCAGCTAAGCCTGTGACCTTCGATCCCTCAGGCTGTACTGCATCAACAAGCGACATCAGTGTGTAAAGGATATCACCACATGGGCTCAGGAACACTTCAGAAACCCACTCTCAGTAACTACAGTTGGTCGCTACATCTGTAAGTGCAAGTTAAAACTCTCCTATGCAAGGTGAAAACCGTTTATCAACAACACCCAGAAATGCCGTCGGCTTCGCTGGGCCTGAGCTCATCTAAGATGGACTGATACAAAGTGGAAAAGTGTTCTGTGGTCTGACGAGTCCACATTTCAAATTGTTTTTGGAAACTGTGGACGTTGTGTCCTCCGGACCGAAGAGGAAAAGAACCATCCGGATTGTTATAGGCGCAAAGTTGAAAAGCCAGCATCTGTGATGGTATGGGGGTGTATTAGTGCCCAAGACATGGGTAACTTACACATCTGTGAAGGCGCCATTAATTCTGAAAGGTACATACAGGTTTTGAAGCAACATATGTTGCCATCCAAGCAACGTTACCATGGACGCCCCTGCTTATTTCAGCAAGACAATGCCAAGCCATGTGTTACATCAACGTGGCTTCATAGTAAAAGAGTGCGGGTACTAGACTGGCCTGCCTGTAGTCCAGACCTGTCTCCCATTGAAAATGTGTGGCGCATTATGCAACCTAAAATACCACAACGGAGACCCCCGGACTGTTGAACAACTTAAGCTGTACATCAAGCAAGAATGAGAAAGAATTCCACCTGAGAAGCTTAAAAAATGTGTCTCCTCAGTTCCCAAACGTTTACTGGTGTTGTTAAAAGGAAAGGCCATGTAACACAGTGGTGAACATGCCTTTTCCCAACTACTTTGGCACGTGTTGCAGCCATGAAATTGTAAGTTAATTATTATTTGCAAAAAAAAAATAAAGTTTATGTGTTTGAACATCAAATAACTAGTCTCTGTAGTGCATTCGATTGAATATGGGTTGAAAAGGATTTGCAAATCATTGTATTCCGTTTATATTTACATCTAACACAATTTCCCAACTCATATGGAAACGGGGTTTGTATTTGTACTCTATATGTAGAGTATGTTCATGCTATAGCAATACATCTCACTGTATAATATGTTTGAGGTTCTATCTCCCGAGGAGTATCCAAACTTCTAAATTGGGCCTCGAAAAAGGGATTGTTGAAAAAGTGTGTGCTGTGAAGTGTAAAAATCATCTTGGTGGATATGCGGGGATATTGTGCAGATATTAGCCTGGTGTCACCGGGATGATTGGAGCCACAGCAGCAGCATTCATCAGCCCGGAGCGTCTGCAGCATGGACACTATAGGCTGCTCAGATGTATTTATGAACACATCGACTGCTGTTATGGATGACCTGCAGGTTGTTGTTGCCGAGCAGCAGCAGATTAAACTTTGTAAACGCTTTATATTTCCTTCTCCTCCTCCACAAGAGAACATCAAGAGGCTGCCGCCTTGCTGCTGTGACCCTGGAAGAAGATCTAGAAAGATGACGTTAAAAGATGGATTCAGTCTGATTCTGATTTGGAATCTGTGCTTTTTTGGAGAATCAAATCAATCAAAGTCTATTTATATTGATCACAAATGCCTCGAAGGGCTTCACAAACCACAACCTCAACATGGACGGCGCATCAGCATCTATAGTTGGCAATAGATCATTAGTCACTTTTGCGAAAGCTGTCTCAGTAGAGTGATTTGCCCTGAAACCGGACTGAAAGGGTTCACAGAGATTGGTAGACGCTGAGTGTTCATTTAGCTGCTGTGCAACACTTTTTTTTGAGGATTTTAAAGATAAAGGGGAGGTGCGACACCGGCCAGTAGTTTAGCAAGAGGTCAGAATCAAGGTTAGGTCTTTTGAGCTGAGGATGAATAACTGCTGTTTTGAATGCTTGGGGAACATTACCAGAAAAATGGTAAGTTAATATTATTTTGCATGCTTCATGGACGAAAGTATTAGGACAGCTAGGGTCAGTGAAAGGTTTGTCGTTTTGATTGCTTCCACTCTTCTGGGATGACTTTTGACAAGACTGTGGATTGTTTTTGTCCATTACTGAGTTCATAGGTCACTGGTGTTGGAGCTGTTCTAGTCCTTCCAAACCAAACTCCTCCAAGCGTGCCTTCATGGACCTTGCTTTGTGTGCTGGGGACAGAAAATGGTCTTCCCCAAAGTTTTCTCACATAGATGGAAGCATACAAGGGCAATTCCAACAAATCAGTGCTATTTGCTTGCTGTAACTCTCGCAAAAAAAACAAAAAAACTTAGTCTTTCCCAACTCTACATCTGATCATACACATTGAAATACTCAAAATATGTATTGGCCCATCTCTGAATTTCGTTTTTAGTTTCCTAAGACGAGGGTAACTCATTTAAGGACTGAATCAGTTAATACATTAAATTTAGCCAATAACTTGTTGACACTGAGAACATTGCGATATTGAACACAAAAACGTGTTTTAGAAATAAACAAATAGGGTTGGGCGATATGGCCTTTTTTTAATATCTCAATATTTTTAGGCCATGTCACGATACATGATATATATCTCGATATTTTGCCTTAGCCTTGATTTAACACTTGATGCATATCATCACAGCAGTATGATGATTCTATGTGTCTACATTAAAACATTCTTCTTCATACTGCATTAATATATGCTCATTTTAAACTTTCATGCAGAGAGGGAAATCACAACTAAGTCAATTTACCAAAAGTGTATTTATTAAACAGTTATTAAGCAGTGGCACAAACATTCATGTAATTTCAAAACAGAAAGTGCAAGATTGTCAGAGACTTTTTTAAAACAAGCTATTAGTGCACTTTTGTGC
Source organism: Nerophis lumbriciformis (assembly GCF_033978685.3). Taxonomy (NCBI): domain Eukaryota; kingdom Metazoa; phylum Chordata; class Actinopteri; order Syngnathiformes; family Syngnathidae; genus Nerophis; species Nerophis lumbriciformis. The sequence goes on from NC_084576.2 coordinate 7,218,456, forward strand.
ATGATGTCACTAAGATGACATATCAAAACAACACTAAATTAAAGTGCACTTTTTGTACAGAACGCCACGACAATAGTTTAAAACAAAATGAAGTGCACTTTTGTGCTTGATGTCACACAAGATATTTCAATAAGTGTCAAATAAAAATGAGCTGCATAATAGGAAATCAAATAGTGTATGTCTTTCGCTATGTGGAAGGTTCCTGCGGATGTTATTTCCTTCTGTTGTTGACTATTTGTTTCATACTGTGTTGATGTGGAAATGGTTGCCTCGGCATTTTGTCGGTGTGGCACCGAACGGAGATGTTGACATTCGGAGTTTCAAGCACTTGTCATTCTCTAGCACATGGGTGTCAAACTCTGACCCGCGGGCCAAATTTGGTCCGCCGTGTAATTTCACTTGGCCCTTGAGGCGATATCAAATTAACACTAAAGCTGGCCCGCCGGTTATATATTGTGGCGGTGCCGCGGTAACACCGCACTCACCGCTAATTCTAATACTTGCCAACCCTCCCAGGAGTCTTCCAAACTTCAGCGACCCTCCCGGAAATCGTCAGGTCTGCTTTTCAGCCAGTCCAACGAGTGCTGGCCCAGTCACATAACAAGTGCGGCTTCTGCACACACACACAATTGAATGCAACGCATACTTCATCAACAGCGATACAGGTTACACTGAGGGTAGCCGAATAAAAAAACTTTAACACTGTTAGAAATATACGCAACACTGTGAATCCACACCAAACAAGAATGAAAAACACATTTCGGGAGAACATCCGCACCGTAACACAACATAAACACAACAGAACAAATACCGAGAACCCTTTGCAGCACTAACTCTTCCGGGACGCTACAAGTTGTGTATGTGTGGGGGGAGGTTTGGTGGTAGCGGGGGTGTATTTTGTAGCGTCCCGGAAGAGTTAGTGCTGCAAAGGATTCTGGGTATTTGTTCTGTTGTGTTTATGTTGTGTTACGGTGCGGATGTTCTCCCGAAATGTGTTTGTCATTCTTGTTTGATGTGGATTCACAGTGTGGCGTATATTTCTAACAGTGTTAAAGTTTTTTATACTGGCACCCTCAGTGTAACCTGTATCGCTGTTGATGAAGTATGCGTTGCATTCACTCGTGTGTGCGTGCAGAAGCCACACATATCTTGTGACTGGGTCTGAACGATGTTAGAATGGATGAAAAGCGGACGTGACAATACCTCGTAGAGTACGTTAAAGGCAGTGCATTTAAGGCACGCCCCCAAGACTGTGGTCCGGGTGGACTACGAGATATGATGACTGATGAACACCTTCGTACGATAATGAAGGTTGCCTCAGCTCAAAGCCTGAGCCCCGACATTAATGAACTAGCATCCAAGAAAAGATGCCAGGTATCTGGCTTGGGCACATCAGATTAGATCAGTGTGTTGCAAACTGAGCAGTTTAAAGTCCTGAATGGTTGTTTTATTCATTGTTATTTTATTTTCAAATTTATTAGCCTGTGGAAAAAGTTAATGTTGATATTTACCTCAGAAGGCTTCAAATAGAAAAGAGGCATTCAATTTTTATTTAAATTGTATTTGATATGCCATTGATATTTTTTAATTATTATTATTATTATATGAAACTCGATTTTGCATGTCACTATAAAGTTATATAAGCCTTGCTTGTTCAATATTCAATGCAAAACTTGTTTGGGTTATTAAAAGGTTAATTTGTTCAACCTTGGCCCGCGGCTTTGTTCAGTTTTAAATTTTGGTCCACTCTGTATTTGAGTTTGACACCCCTGCTCTAGCAGGTGACTTTTCAAATGATGCTACATATTAGCAGTAATGCTACTGATTGTAGCAACGCTTTTGCCCCACACTTGGCAAATTACGGTTGTCTGTTTGACATATTCCCGCTTGAAGCCAAACCACCGCCAGACGATGGACACCCTGCTGTTTTTCTTGGGAATTCATTCTTCCTTCATTTGTTACCAGATTTGCACCTTCTTTCTCTCGTATTACCACTCGCACCACAGCTAACGTTACCCATGCCGCTACCTCTCTGCTCCGCGAGGGCGTATACGTATGTGACGTATGTAAGATGGTGCGCTTGTTTTACGTCTCTGTGAGAAGGAGAGACAACAAAGAGTGAGAAACGCCTGTAGTGTAATGCGCGCAGCTAAAAGCAACTGTGTGAGAACGTATACTCGAATATCAGGATATAGTCATTTTCTATATCGCACAGAGACAAACCCGCAATATATCGAGTATATCGATATATCGCCCAGCCCTAAGTCCAAAAAATAATTTGGGGAACAGGACTGTGCTGAGATTTTAACCACCCCAGTTTATTGTTGAAATGTTATCACTTTTGTTCTTTTCCATGGCCTGCAGAGAATGTGAACTATGCAACTTCCTGTGGACCATGTGACTTGTAGAATATTCCACATTTTTTCAAAGGTGTTTTGTTTCAGGGCAGAAGTGTTCAAACTTTTTGAATTGGGGGTCACATTGGGCAAAAAAAAATTGGCCGCGGGGCGAAAGCCTACTGCATGTAAAATAACAATATATACATCCTATACATATATATTTGTAAATATTATTTAAAAATAATGGATATATAATTAATAAAATTGGATATTAAGAGGGGCAGCACGGTGGAAGAGGGGTTAGTGCGTCTGCCTCACAATACGAAGGTGCTGAGTAGTCTGGGGTTCAATCCCAGGCTCGGGATCTTTCTGTGTGGAGTTTGCATGTTCTCCCCGTGACTGCGTGGGTTCCCTCCGGGTACTCCGGCTTCCTCCCACCTCCAAAAACATGCACCTGGGGATAGGTTGATTGGCAACACCAAATTGGCCCTAGTGTGTGAATGTTGTCTGTCTATCTGTGTTGGCCCTGCGATGAGGTGGCGACTTGTCCAGGGTGTACCCCGCCTACCGCCCGATTGTAGCTGAGATAGTCTCCAGTGCCCCCCGCGACCCTGAAGGGAATAAGCGGTAGAAAATGGATGGATGGATGGATATTAAGAGTATATGAGAGTTTGACTCCTACCTTGTTTACTTCCGTGATGACCTCCTTAGAGTTTTGTAATCAATCAGAAATATCAATCAGCTAAAATGCGTTTAGCGAGTGTGTTGCATGTTTCCCATCATGCATTGTAATGGATGTAATGTAATGTATTGGGTGTAATGTAATGTAATGGGTGTAATTTTTTTTTTTTTTATGACGCTCTGACATTTTTTATAATATCCACAAAGTTCAATGAGCAGGTTGTGGTCTGTGATACCATGTGTGTTGACTTTTTGTGTTGGTTGCATTTTTTTTTTTCCTGCGCCATGACTAGTGAAGGTTGTTTGGAATGGGTCATATAAATAAATGCGGTAGTATTTTCACTGTGAAATACAATTCATGGTCAATGAACAGAATGGTGGCCAAGTTCCAGAAATCAAATTGTCAGATATTTAAAGTTAATTTGTAAACACCCCACAGGCCAGTACTGAGTGAAAAACTATGTTATCTTTTAAATTGCATTTAAATTATAGTATAGCACACATTACTTTGAAAAAAAAAAAATTCATTAAGTATAATCGTGAATTCATACAGTTGATTTGCTGCAGTGGCACTAGTTCGGTGGTACGGCCCAAAATTATCCAAAATGTTTTGTCACGATGAAGAGTGAAGATTCAGTAGATTGTGACACTGAAGATGTACTGTCGGACCCTCATGTCCATGGTCCTGGTCTTTGCGTCCTCTGGCCCTTCCAGATCTCTCCGCCAGGCCCTAGCTGAGCGCGAGTGTGTGACTGTGTCAGTCAGTGAGTGACTAGCGGGCGTGGACAGACTTCCCACATAAAGAGGCCCTTTCTTCCTCCAAGCGACAGCCCGCACGCCGGCCTCTGTGCGAGTTTGTGGAGGATAAATAAACCTCTTCACACACAGAAAGAAGATGGAGTCTGTGAGCAGGCCGCTCTTCAGCCTCACGCCGCCCCATCTCAATGAGAGGGCCTCTGTAATTTCAAAGGGCTGTTTGTTATAATACCGAGCTAGGAGGTGGGCGGAGCCACGCTGATTTATGTAGTGATTTGTGGCACTCACACACACGTCGCATCCATCTGGCCACAGAAAGCGTTGCAGATAGCAAGCACAGAGAAAGCAAGTAGCAATGTCTCGATGGCGTTAAGCGCTACAACAAAATGTTGCGGAATGTTCACCTTCTTCCTGGGAATCAGGCTGCCTCCCTTAGAGCAACTTGGCAGACAGCACCGAAGGTGTTTACCAACAATGCACCCCTGACTATTAAATCTAAAGCAGAGTTGGGCAAATATTTTGACTCGGGGGCCACGTTGAGAGAAAACATTTGTCTGGGGGGCCAATGTGTATGTGTGTATAAATGATATATACACATTTATCTGTAAAAATCTGCTATACAGTATGTGTGTTTAGGTCCCTTTTTTTCCAGGAACACTAATACCAAAAGTCACAATGTCCGATAAAATTCTAAAAAAGTTCTGACAGACCAACTCAAAAAACAGAATGGAATTTTACCGTTTTTTACTGAATGGGACACCCAAAATGTACATTAAAATAAAGAAAGTGGGATTTACAATATTAACTATGAACAATAAAAGACTGAATATTAACAACATATGAACATTGCTCCTCTTTTATTTCTCAGACCAGCTCCTCCATAGACATATTTTACAATCAAGCAATAAACACCAACAATATGATATATTATCACTTGTATGCAGAAATTTGTTGTCAAAATCTGCTTCCGCATCTGTTTGACACACGCGTTACGGGCTGGCTGCTCTGAAAACAAACCCCGCCGACTCTGCTTTGTTCCTCGTCTGAGCTGATGTGACGTAGATTACCGTAATAAAACTTGTATAACACCCAAAAGCGCAGATTTGAACCATTGAAATACTTTCTGTAGTTAAAGACTCACGGTCATTTAAAAACAGTACTGCACATCATAATGGCGGCTACAGTTTTGATGTTAAAGGTCTAAAACGTTATGTAGAACGTCCGCCGGGCTGGATTGAAAATCTTAATGGGCTGCTGGTGGCCCGCGGGCCGTATTTTGCAAAGGTCTGATCTAAAGTATGGGAAATGTTCAGAATTGTTATAAAAAACAAGAATGGTAAGTTGGATAAAAGTATGGACATTTGTAAAGTTTGGAAAGCAGCGATAAAGTACGGCTAATCTGAGCACCTGTTGTGACGGCATGAAGACACTTAAGCCGGCGGTGAGGGAGCTCAGGATGCTAATGCTAGCAGCGCTACTATCTTGCAAGACAATGACACTGATTTGAAAGACTTCCAGCCCCTACTTAGCCACAGGTAATCACAGAATCCGTTACACTGTTCATTGTGCTAAAGATAAAGACCTAGCTGCGCAGTAACCAGCACTATGAGAAGTATTTCAGCTTCTCCATTAAAGCTGCTGTTTAGTTCTAATTGTATCTTGCACTTGTGGTGTTTTAAAACCTCTACTTGATGCACAGCTTGCTTTTCTCTTTATTTTATTGTTGCTGCCTGAGTAAACAACAGGAACAACCTGGTAGCTTTTTCAAAAGTTTTTCGTTTGCATCTTCTTTTCGTAAAGTTAATGGATTGCAATGTCTTAAAGTTGATAGTTCCACTATTTGTTCATAATCACAGGAACCGCCTGTTTTGTATGCTTCTAAAAACATAAACACATGACATTGTTCTGACATGAATATATACATTTAATTTTCTTTTCACCATGAAAAGCTTCCATCTACATGGAATCGCAGCGATACGTAATGTTTTAAAAAGTATTGTTAGTGAATCGTATCGTATCCAGATTCATATCGGATCACCATTTAAGGTAGAGGTGCACAGCCCTTGTAAGTACCTATTAGTACCAATCCGTGGTTGGGCAGAGCCTGGCGCCAAAATCTGCTTCTCGCCATGAACCATCAGACTGTCACTACTTGCCTTTATCTGATCAGTTCTCCTTCCAAACTAATATAAGGCTTGAAGGTCGGGAACTGATCATGACTAGACATTGATATCGACACCAATATCGCCCCCTTGTGGTGGAAAATTGTTACGGCATTGGGAAGGACGTGACCGCCGACTTGCACGGGAGTGTGAGAGCCTGTTCAACGCTTGCAGCTTTAATTAAACTTATTATATAAAATATAATATAATATATCAGTATATATTATATACTGTATATATAATATGTAAATATTACATATATATTTTATATTGCTACTATGGTACATTTTTTGTCTACTTTATACCTGCATTATCCTTTCCATCCTTACCCTTTCCAACCTTTGTGACAGCTACTGTGTGGAACAATTTCCCTTGTGGATCAATAAAGTCTGTCTAAGTCTAAGTCTAAAGCACAAAGGACTGAGACATGGGAGCAAATGTGTTCCCGGCTGTAGTGACCCTTCAAAAAAGTGACACGACGTGCGGTTCTTAAGACATTTGAGACATATGTCGCACACCAAGTCCGTCAGTCAGTGAGCTGTTCATGCTGGCTTTGACTTTCTCCTCTCAGAGCCGGCGCCTCCGTGTTTTGATTTTCATGAATGGACCTTTTTGTTTGGGAGAATGAAAAAACTTGTTTGTAGTGCCAGAGGCCTTAGAGAGGACCTGGGGCCTCGTGTGTTAATCGCGTGTACGCACAAAAACCGATGATACATATTGAGAGTGAACTGAACGCTGTGGATATTTTGGCGACACACAGAGATGGTCATTGAGCCTGATGTAGTACCAGACTCTTCATATTTGTTCTTGAGTGCGGTTCTCTGACTCCACAGCTCTGACAGCCCCACACTTTTTATGCCACTCCACCCTCTTTAGTTCAATTCCGCACGAGGCGCCTCCTACTCCGTGTCGGTGAGTGGATGGTGAGATGGACAGGCGAATCGGTGCGGCGTCTGCAGTAATGCGGACCCTGTATCGATCCGTTGTGGGGAAGAAGGAGCTGAGCCGGAAGGCAAAGCTCTCAATTTACTGGTCGATCTACTACGTCCCTGTCCTCACCTAAGGTCATGAGCTTTGGGTTATGACCGAAAGGACAAGATCTCGGGTACAAGTGTCCGAAATGAGTTTCCTGGTGGCGGCACCCCCTTAGAGTATAGCCGCTGCTCCTCCACATTGATAGGAGCCAGATGAGGTGGTTCAGGCATCTGGTCAGAATGCCTCCCTGGGGAGGTGTTTAGTGCACCTCTGACTGGTAGAAGGCCATGGGGGAGACCTAGGACACGTTGGAGAGACTGTTTCCCAGAATGCCTAGGAACGCCACGGAACTCTCCGGGAATAGCTGGAGGAAGAGAGGGGGAGGAAAGTCTGTTCTTCTCTGCTTAGGCTGCTGCCCTTGCGACCCGACTTTAGATAAGCCCCCACCACCTCTTTATGCTTTTCGTCAATTGCCTCGTACTTGCAGTAAGCCAAAGAAACGCAACACGGGCGTATGAACCTTAAACTTGTATAATAAAGTGTACCCTTGTATAATAACGTCAGCATGCTTTAGTTTCTATTACTACTGCAGCCCATCTAGGCACCTGTAGTTTGTTGCTGCCACATAGCATACTTCACTTACATAACCTTAGTGGTATTTCAATGAGGTCAACTCCAGGTGATGCATCAGATTGTGACACATGAATCAAGCTAATGCTGTGGTTTATTTTGGGAAGTGACGCCCTATTGCCCTAATGTAGGGATCCTCAATTATATTCGTCCAGTGGGCAAAATCTTTTCTGACGCTTAGAGGGCCAAATTAAAAGCTTTGGAGGCCCCCTATTGAGGGTCCCCTAAAACGTTTTATCATAGGCCTGCTGTTAACGCACGTTAACTGTTAGCATAATTGTAAGAATGTTAGAATGCTAACATCTTGCTAGCGTTTCAACCAATTTTATATGTTTAAACCTAAAAATCAGGGATTTTGATACTCTGCACCATCTTGGAAGTAAGGCTGCAGCTAACGATTATTTTTCTATCGATTAATCTATAGATTATTTTTTTCGATTAATCGGTTAATCTATAGATTATTTTTTTCGATTAATCTATAGATTATTCTTCCTTTTCCCAATTATTTTTTTAATTTAAAATGAAGATGAAAAAATAAATATAGGCCAGTTTTTTCAAAAGGCATGGCTTTCATTTACAAAAAAATAAAGTATGGCCACTCAGTCAACATTGACAACAACATGACAAAATATTCTGTAACAATGTAAACATTTAAAACTCTTAACATTTAACAAAATTAAAAGAAGCTTATTTGCTTTTTTATGTGCAAATATAAAAGTAAACATCCAGTGCAAATCTTAATATTCTGCAATAGTATAAGCATTTCAAAAGTAAAAGTATTGCTTATTTTGCTTTAAAATTTGCAAAAATAAAGATAAACATCCAATACAAAAAAGTGCAAAATGGAAATATTCTGTCACAACAGTGTAAACATTTCAACAAAAGTAAAAGTATTGCTTATTTTGCTTAATAACACAACAATGATAGTATGATTAAAGTGAAAGTTAATTGTTCGTTTGTACATAGTATATGTAACTGTTAATGGTAAATGGGTTATACTTGTATAGCGCTTTTCTACCTTCAAGGTACTCAAAGCGCTTTGACACTATTTCCACATTCACCCATTCACACACACATTCACACACTGAGCAAGGGTGAAGTGTCTTGCTCAAGGACACAACGGACGTGACGAAGTTGGTAGAAGGTGGGGATTGAACCAGGAACCCTCAGGTTGCTGGCACGGCCACTCTCCCAACTGTGCCACGCCGTCCCCAATGCTGTAAAAGGTATTTGCACAACTAATTAACGATAGCGTTTGTGACACGTCTTGTGCCGTGGGGTTCTTTCAGGACCGACAGACTGAATGCCAGACGGCTTTGCCAGGTTTACAATCTTTTAATTTTACACAGTCTTTTCTCTTCCAACTCTTTTCTCTTTCTTTCCTCGCTTTTCAGCTCCTCTTCCTCGCTCGCTCGTCGTCCTCTGTCTCTAGCTCTCCTCCTCTCTCGCTCCACGTCAGCTTCACTCTGGCTCCTTCCAGTCTCTCTTCCCTCTCTCTCTGCTGCTCCCCTTTTCTTCAGCGAGAGGAGATTGGATGATCGTGCCCAGGTGCACGATCCGCGCACCTGGGCACGATTGCGGCGTCGCTCCCGGCGCGCCCCGCCTCGCCGCTCGCTCGCCGGCCCCGCCTCTCCACAGCGTTAAAGAGGAGCGCGTCTTTGTAAACACTGAACAGGCACGCCAAATGCGCCTCTCAGAGCGAAACGGTGCTTTAGTTTATGAATTTACAACGCAGATACAAATGACACATTCATGTTTTTGTGTAATGATGACTACGTATACTCACGCGGACGATTGACTAGTTGATGGTGATGGCAAGAACGCTGTCGGGTGTTTTCTTTTCAAATGTTCGTTCATAGATAAATGATAAATGATAAATGGGTTGTACTTGTATAGCACTTTTCTACCTTCAAGGTACTCAAAGCGCTTTGACACTACTTCCACATTTACCCATTCACACACACATTCACACACTGATGGAGGGAGCTGCCATGCAAGGCGCTAACCAGCACCCATCAGGAGCAAGGGTGAAGTGTCTTGCTCAGGACACAACGGACATGACGAGGTTGGTACTAGGTGGGGATTGAACCAGGGACCCTCGGGTCGCGCACGGCCATTCTTCCACTGCGCCACGCCGTCCCGTTGTGCTGCTATGATAGGCCATTTTCGCTCGACACAGTGTACATACAACAAAATTATTAGGCCGTTTATTGAAATACTCCCACACTTTTGGCGTGCTTTTTTCCGCTCGCTCGCACCGCTCGCATCCTGTGCTTTGCGCTCCGCCATGACGGTAGTGTGACGTAAATATGCGACGCGTCGACGCACAAAAACGGCGTCGACGTATTTACGTAATCGATGACGTCGACTATGTCGACGCGTCGTTTCAGCCTTACTTGGAAGTATGCCGACGTCCTTCATATTAACATGCCAACGTTAGCATGATAACGTTTTATGCTAGGTGGTCAGGTAATTTTGTGTGTTTACACCTAAAAATAGTGCATTATAGTACTTGGAGCTATTTTAGAAGTATGTTAACTTGTCCTATGTCATCATGCTGACATTAACATCCTTATGTTTTATGCTAGCTGTTTTAGTTAAATGTGTATGTTTAAACTTAAAAATCATGGATTTTGATGCTTGGCTCCATCTTGAAAGCCTGCTAACATCTCTGCTAGTGTTTTTTGCTAGCTTTTTAGCTAATGTTATATGTCAATCCCTAAAAGTCATGGATTTTGATACTTGGTACCATCTTGGAAGTATGCGAACGTCTTCTATAATAGCATGCTAACGTTTTATGCTAGCTGTTTAGCTAAATTTGTATGTTTAAACCTAAAAATAGTGCATTTTAATATTTGGCGCTGTCTAAGATGTACGTTAACGTGTCTTATGTCATCATGTTATCATTAGCATGCTAACATTTTATGCTAGCTTTTTTAGCAAAATATGTATGTTTAAATATAAAACCATGGATTTTGATGCTTGGTGCCATCTTGGAAGCTTGCTAACTTTTCTTACATTGGCATGCTAAGGTTTTATGCTAGCTTTTTAGCTAATTGTATATGTTTATACCTAAAAAATCATACATTTTGATACTTGCTGCCATCTTAGAATTATGATAACGTTTCTTTTGCTAACATATTATGCTAGCTTTTTAACTACTTCTGTAAGTTTAAACCTAAAAATCATGGATTTGGATACTTGCCGCTATTTTAGAAGAATGCCGGTTTCGATCGAGGTTCATGGCACGGATAGCTGGCCTATCAAAATATCCATGGGAATGTTCTAGTTTTAATAATGAAGCTGCTAAACAAGTCTGTTTAACTTCCTGTTTGCTGCACGTCATTGGGTGCAAAGCCAATGCTCCCGCCACCCTTTCAGTCAGGTCACCAGTGGGCTGTTATAAATCACACCGTTGTGGTTAGCAAATGCTAACTGTTGTAAAATGGAGCCAGCATGGCTTTCAATGAGGCAGTAGAACAATAAGAGAAACATGTCATGAAATATTGACAGTTCTCTTTCTTCTTGTCTTTTCAGACGCTGTTTCCAGCGAGGCGGCCTTCCTGGAGGACTTCGTTCTGGGGGTGGGGGACACCCTGGAAATGTCATGTGACCCAGAGGACTCTGGCTCCTCCTCCTCCCGGCCGGTGGTCTGGTACAAAGATGGCGACGGGCTGGTGTCAAGCAACCGCACGCGGGTGGGCCAGAGGATGTTGCGCATCATCAACGTGTCGTACGAGGACTCGGGCGTGTATGCGTGTCGACTGGGCCGCAGTAATATGCTGCTCAGCAACTACACCATCAGGGTGACAGGTGAGAAGGCAAAACTACAACTACAGCTAACCCAGGAACATAGTAGTTAGAAATGACAATCGAAAACCGGTTCTTGTTCAGTTCTTGTTCCCAGTGTATCAACTTCTTGGAATGGCTTACCGTTTTTTTCAAAGGATTCTTTTAACGATTTTTATGAGCGACATTTTCCAAGAAAAGATTGCACCGCCTATCATGTTAGCGCTTTTACCTGTTAAATTTAAATAAATGCCCTCGTATTTAGATGAGCATGACGAGGACCGATCCTGACTGGCTCCGAGGCGGGCAGTAACAACCCGCTCCAGGTCACGTCTACAGTACCGCTCTCCTTTGACAGTGGCAGGGAAGAGTGCAATGACTCGGGCCAGAATAGACGAAATTCACAGAGCAGTGGTTAAGTTTGTGGACAAAAGCTTGCACCCATTTGCCACAGTGCTCCTGATGTTCGGTAGGTAAATGGTCAATTGTCGTCGGAAAAAAATTACATGTTTTCCAGCGACCACATTTTCACTCAGTTATTTCTATTATTAAACTCGTGAAATTACAATATGGTGTAAAAGTCCATTCACTCAGCAATTCAACTTCAAATATGAAACTTATATGTGATATTAACTCATTACATGCACAGTGAGGTGTGTCAAACCTTTATGTATCATTTTGATCATCATGCTTTGCAGTTTCTGAGATTTTCAATTCAAGGTTTTCATAAACGGTAAACTATGATCATCAAGATTTCCTCAAAATCTTGAAATATCATGAGTTGCATTTTATGTATGATAGTTTCACCTTGTTAATCTAAACAAACCATATTACAATATTTTGAGTGTCACCAAAATATTTTCTAGGGAGATGACAAAAGATTTGTAAAAGTTTTGAAAATATTATTAAATGTTGTATTTGTGCGTTTCCATGTAGGTTTTATTTTGTTAAATTCTACAAAGGAATATTTATTTATTATATTTATTTTCCAAACTTTTTTTTTTTTCCTATGCTACTTATGTGCCTCTCAAAACCTCACTGTTGCCTTTGTAAGGTCATGTTCCATCCAAACTAAACAAAATTGATGCTAATGCACCCTTTTTGTTCTCTATTTTCCAAAATAACAGTCGATAAGGAACCAAATCGTTAAACAGAATGGAAAATAGAACCGGAACCGGCAAAATCTATTGCGAACGTCTTTTATATTAGCATGCTAGCTTTAGAACGATGATGTTTTATGCTAGCTGTTTAGCTAAACGTGTATGTTTAAACCTAAAAATAGTGCATTTTGATACTTGGCGCTATCTTGGAAGTACGTTAACTTGTCCTACATCATCATGCTAACATTAACATACTATTGTTTTATGCTAGCTTTTTTAGTGTATGTTTAAACCTAAAAATCGTGGATTTTGATGCTTGGCGCCATCATAGACGCATGCTAAAATCTCTCATAATGGCATGCTAGCGTTTTATGTTAGCTTTTTAGCTAATTGTATATGTTCATACATGAAAGTCATGGATTTTGATACTTGGCGCCATCTTGAAAGTATGCGAACGTCTTTTATATTAGCATGCTAACGTTTTATGCTAACTGCTTAGCTACATGTGTATGTTTAAACCTAAAAATATTGCATTTTGATATGTGGCGCTATTTAAGAAGTACATTAACTTGTCCTATGTCACCATGATACCATTAGCATGTTAATGTTTTATGCTAGCTTTTTTAGCTAAATGTGTATGTTTAAATGTAAAACCATGGATTTTGATGCTTCGTGCCATCCTGGAAGCTTGCTAACATTTCTTATATTGGCATGCTAATGTTTTATGCTAACTTTTTAGCTAATTGTATATGTTTATACCTAAAAATCATGGATTTGGATACTTGGCGCCATCTTAGTTGATCGACCCCGGGTCAGAGGTTCATGGCACGGATAGCAGGCCCATCTAAATTTGCATGGGAATTTTCTAGTTTTAATAATGATGCTGCTAAGCAAGTATGTTTAACTTCCTGTTTACTGCACGCCATCATGGTTAGGCTTACACCGCCACCTGTTGCTAAATACCCCTGAAAATGAATATTGTCATAACCTGCATGCCCACTGTGTTGCCTGTGCTACTACTTCTTAGACAACATCAGCACATGGTGGCGCTATAATTAAACTCCCCTAGAGGAAAAGATTTGAAATTTCTGGAACCGTCGAGTTTGGTATGAGCACAATAGAACAGGTATAGAACAGGTATTCTCATCTAGTGGTATGCCAAATAATCACTTCATTAAATATTTCAACACAGTGTTACTGTTCAAACTGTGTGCACTGTTACAGTGGCCAAAATATTATTTGTATAAGCCGCAACTTTTTTCCTACACTTTGAACCCTACGGCTTATAAGACAGTGCGGCTAATTTATGGATTTTTCTTTGCCGACGGCCAAAAGAAAAATCGTCCTTTGTGCTAGGACGAGTTCGCTCACTTTTTCTTTTTTTGTTTCACGTGTGGATTCGTCATTCATCACTCCAAGCACCGTTTTTAAGTTTAAAATATAACTAAAACAATTTATACGTACTAAACCGTCCCATGTGTGATGTCTGTAGGAGTGTTTTCATGCATAATTGTACATGCTATCGTAATGTAGTTGTATTGTTTCAGTTTCACAAATTTCTTAAGCAAATTCACCAAAACGTCACCGTGGAGTTATTGAGTCTCATTGAGTCTTAAACTGATTAGAGAGCTCCCTTGCACAGCTCGTGAGTCCATGACGATGACTTCTGTTTTGTTTGTTCAGCCGTTTTACTGCCGTGTTACAGAAACTGTTTGGAAACAATTAAGGTATGTAAATAAACATTTACATAATCTTTCTGTGTAGATAACTCATTTCATAACGTATATTGCAATAACAAGATCTGATAGCTCAGTTATAGTTCATGTTATTCTATTCTGTGTTATATGTGTTTTATGTAGCACGATTGCGCCAAGTAAAATTCCTAGTTTGTGAACCCGTTCTCAAACAATGGCAATAAAAACTATTCTGATTCTGATTCTGATTCTGATATATCTGCGACTTATAGTCCGGTGCGGCTAATATACAGGTAAAAGCCAGTAAATTAGAATATTTTGAAAAACTTGATTTCTTTCAGTAATTGCATTCAAAAGGTGTAACTTGTACATTATATTTATTCATTGCACACAGACTGATGCATTCAAATGTTTATTTCATTTAATTTTGATGATTTGAAGTGGCAACAAATGAAAATCCAAAATTCCGTGTGTCACAAAATTAGAATATTACTTAAGGCTAATACAAAAAAGGGATTTTTAGAAATGTTGGCCAACTGAAAAGTATGAAAATGAAAAATATGAGCATGTACAATACTCAATACTTGGTTGGAGCTCCTTTTGCCTCAATTACTGCGTTAATGCGGCATGGCATGGAGTCGATGAGTTTCTGGCACTGCTCAGGTGTTATGAGAGCCCAGGTTGCTCTGATAGTGGCCTTCAACTCTTCTGCGTTTTTGGGTCTGGCATTCTGCATCTTCCTTTTCACAATACCCCACAGATTTTCTATGGGGCTATGGTCAGGGGAGTTGGCGGGCCAATTTAGAACAGAAATACCATGGTCCGTAAACCAGGCACGGGTAGATTTTGCGCTGTGTGCAGGCGCCAAGTCCTGTTGGAACTTGACATCTCCATCTCCATAGAGCAGGTCAGCAGCAGGAAGCATGAAGTGCTCTAAAACTTGCTGGTAGACGGCTGCGTTGACCCTGGATCTCAGGAAACAGAGTGGACCGACACCAGCAGATGACATGGCACCCCAAACCATCACTGATGGTGGAAACTTTACACTAGACTTCAGGCAACGTGGATCCTGTGCCTCTCCTGTCTTCCTCCAGACTCTGGGACCTCGATTTCCAAAGGAAATGCAAAATTTGCATGGTTGGGTGATGGTTTGGGGTGCCATGTCATCTGCTGGTGTCGGTCCACACTGTTTCCTGAGATCCAGGGTCAACGCAGCCGTCTACCAGCAAGTTTTAGAGCACTTCATGCTTCCTGCTGCTGACCTGCTCTATGGAGATGGAGATTTCAAGTTCCAACAGGACTTGGCGCCTGCACACAGCGCAAAATCTACCCGTGCCTGGTTTACGGACCATGGTATTTCTGTTCTAAATTGGCCCGCCAACTCCCCTGACCTTAGCCCCATAGAAAATCTGTGGGGTATTGTGAAAAGGAAGATGCAGAATGCCAGACCCAAAAACGCAGAAGAGTTGAAGGCCACTATCAGAGCAACCTGGGCTCTCATAACACCTGAGCAGTGCCAGAAACTCATCGACTCCATGCCACGCCGCATTAACGCAGTAATTGAGGCAAAAGGAGCTCCAACCAAGTATTGAGTATTGTACATGCTCATATTTTTCATTTTCATACTTTTCAGTTGGCCAACATTTCTAAAAATCCCTTTTTTGTATTAGCCTTAAGTAATATTCTAATTTTGTGACACACGGAATTTTGGATTTTCATTTGTTGCCACTTCAAATCATCAAAATTAAATGAAATAAACATTTGAATGCATCAGTCTGTGTGCAATGAATAAATATAATGTACAAGTTACACCTTTTGAATGCAATTACTGAAATAAATCAAGTTTTTCAAAATATTCTAATTTACTGGCTTTTACCTGTATGGGAAAATGTTCCCTATAATTTAGCGGGTGCGGCTCTATAGTCCGGAAAATACAGTGCGTGTTGAATAAAAAATCTGCTTTGTTTTTAATGAACATTTAGGCCTATTAAGCTACTGTAGGGTCATTGTGGTGGTACTTGGAGAGCCAAGTGATTTCTGAGATGGTACTTGGGGAAAACTGTTTGAAAAGGAAGATCTGAGTTCCTAAAACGGTTGCAATATTAGCCAGCATGGCCAACTTTTATATTGTCTGGGTCTTAGGAGGTTTAAGTACTCAGAGCCTCCAGCTCACTGTCTGTCTTCCAGGAGTCCAAACCGCACAGGAAACAAGGTCCTGACTTCCTGTTTTCTTCTCTTGGTGTCGTTTAATCGCGGCGGCGGCGTGTTTAAATGTAAAGTCAAGTGAGACTTTGTACGGTGTGTGCACACCGCTTCCTGTCCCGCCCCGTGTCCACACTCCACTCCAAACACACACACACACACGCACCGTTTGTGTTTTCTGCTCCAATGTTTGAGCAAGGCGTCAGATATGTAGCGTGCGTATCAGCTTTAGCACCTGCATGGCGCCCAGACAGCGCTAAGTGGGCGAGTCACACTGTACACTCACGCTGGGAAATGGAGACATTAAACACTTAAAGTGTTGAATTGAGTGACTTGTGGAGGTGAACCAATATTAAAACAAAATGGACTTATAATGTCATCAATCTGCAAAGTTCCAGGATGTCAGCCTGCTTGCTTTTAAAAACATGAAATAAATGGTGTAAAGAAATATCAATACATAACCGCTGCCTCAATCGATACTGAACACGTTATATAACCCCATATGTTTGGCAATGAAAACAATAACATTATTTTTGTTAGCATATTAGCATTCATGCTAAACAAAGATGGCTGCCGTGGTAACTATATCTTCAAATCATCATGTTAGCGTGTTATTGTTGGCTTTTGTTCGCACGCCGCACCGTCCTTAGCATAATTAATATTATAGAAAAATAGGCATGATTCTTGCCAACTTCCCTCTTTTAACCTGTCAAAATGTGTGGTAACTTTGTGGACCGACCATAACTAGCATGTTAGCATTAGCAACATTCCCACACAGCAGTAACTATTGTTGTCAAACATTACTAAATGAAGATTAATAACATTACAGAGGCGCTTTAACAACTAAACTATCTTGAAGCTAATGTTTGTGTCACACATGCTATAAATCTCCATGTTCTACATTCCTGCGCGTCTCTTTATTTGACCTTTGTCAACATAGACAAGCTGAATAAAGCTCACACTGCTTTTAAAAGAATAGTTTGATGAGATTTAGTCAACTTTCAGTAATGCAAACATGAATATCTCCCCTCTCTGTTTTTGTTTTAGATTCCCTGTCCTCCGGTGATGATGAAGATTATGACGAAGATCCAGAAGATGCAGGTAATGACAATGGTGAATTCTTATTTTTCTTTTCAAAATAGCTGTATTGCGACTGTGCAGTATAATGTCTGATTGCATTTTCAACACCAACTAACACACCTAAAGGAGACCTGTTATGCAAAATCAACTTTCCTTATCTTATTTGGAATTTGCATTAAGTCCCGAAAATTTGAAATCAAACAATCAAGGCATTGCAAAGATTTTTTTATTTTTTATTATTTTATTCCCTTCCTTCATACTCGTTTGAAATTTGCACAATTTGTGATATTCTGTACATATATATATATATATATATATATATATATATATATATATATATATATATATATATGTAAGGTAATACGCAAGGACATTAACACATCCGACACATATGTAGGATTAACCGAGGGAGAATTCAAAACCAGATGGAACAATCACAAGGCTTCTTTCAGGAACAAAAACCTGCGAAATACCACAGAACTCAGCAAACACATTTGGGACCTCAAAGACAATAATGTTGAATATTCAATAACATGGCAAATTCTTGCATCCAGCACACCTTACAATAGTGGTAATAAAAGATGCAACCTATGCTTGAAAGAGAAACTGTTTATTATTTACCGTCCAGACCTGTCATCCCTCAACAAGCGCAGCGAAATTGTAACAGCATGCCGCCATAGACGGAAACACCTCCTAGGTAACACATGAGCCAATCACCACGCCCCTAGGCCAGCCTGTACCCACCCACTCTGTGCCCTATATAAACCATGGTATGCGAATGCTCCCATTAAAATCTCCTGATGATTGAGGGTACCCCCCCTCATGAAACAGGCCTGTAGAGATGAAATAGTCTTGTGATTTTTTTTCCCACACATACATATATATATATATATATATATATATATATATATATATATATATATATATATATATATATATATATATTAAACATGTCCTGTCCAGCCACAAATCATATGGTTGATGTACAAACCCCGTTTCCATATGAGTTGGGAAATTGTGTTAGATGTAAATATAAACGGAATACAATGATTTGCAAATCATTTTCAACCCATATTCAATTGAATGCACTACAAAGACAAGATATTTGATGTTCAAACTCATAAACTTTGGGCTTTTTTGCAAATAATAATTCACTTAGAATTTCATGGCTGCAACACGTGCTAAAGTAGTTGGGAAAGGGCATGTTCACCACTGTGTTACATGGCCTTTCCTTTTAAAAACACTCAGTAAACCTTTGGGAACTGAGGAGACACATTTTTTAAGCTTCTCAGGTGGAATTCTTTCCCATTCTTGATTGATGTACAGCATAAGTTGTTCAACAGTCCGGGGTCTCCGTTGTGGTATTTCAGGCTTCATAATGCGCCACACATTTTCAATGGGAGACAGGTCTGGACTACAGGCAGGCCAGTCTAGTACCCGCACTCTTTTACTATGAAGCCACGTTGATGTAACACGTGGCTTGGCATTGTCTTGCTGAAATAAGCAGGGGCGTCCATGGTAACGTTGCTTGGATGGCAACATATGTTGCTCCAAAACCTCTATGTACCTTTCAGCATTAATGGCGCCTTCACAGATGTGGAAGTTACCCATGTCTTGGGCACTAATACACCCCCATACCATCACAGATGCTGGCTTTTCAACTTTGCGCATTTAACAATCCGGATGGTTCGTTTCCTCTTTGGTCCGGAGGACACGACGTCCACAGTTTCCAAAAACAATTTGAAATGTGGACTCGTCAGACCACAGAACACTTTTCCACTTTGTATCAGTCCATCTTAGATGAGCTCAGGCCCAGCAAAGCCGACTGCGTTTCTGGGTGTTGTTGATAAACGGTTTTCGCCTTGCATAGGAGAGTTTTAACTTGCACTTAGAGATGTAGCGACCAACTGTAGTTACTGACAGTGGGTTTCTGAAGTGTTCCTGAGCCCATGTGGTGATATCCTCTACACACTGATGTCGCTTGTTGATGCAGTACAGCCTGAGGGATCGAAGGTCACGGGCTTAGCTGCTTACGTGCAGTGATTTCTCCAGATTCTCTGAACCCTTTGATGATATTACGGACCGTAGATGGTGAAATCCCTAAATTCCTTGCAATAGCTGGTTGAGAAAGGTTTTTCTTCAACTGTTCAACAATTTGCTCATGCATTTGTTGACAAAGTGATGACCCTCGCCCCATCCTTGTTTGTGAATGACTGAGCATTTCATGGAATCTACTTTTATACCCAATCATGGCACCCACCTGTTCCCAATTTGCCTGTTCACCTGTGGGATGTTCCAAATAAGTGTTTGATGAGCATTCCTCAACTTTATCAGTATTTATTGCCACCTTTCCCAACTTCTTTGTCAAGTGTTGCTGGCATCAAATTCTGAAGTTAATAATTATTTGCAAAAAATAAATGTTTATCGGTTTGAACATCAAATATGTTGTCTTTGTAGCATATTCAATATATGAATATGGGTTGAAAATGATTTGCAAATCATTGTATTCCGTTTATATTTACATCTAACACAATTTCCCAACTCATATGGAAACGGGGTTTGTAGATTATTATGGTAAAAATAGGTAAATGGTTTTACCCAGTTTGCCCCCAGGGGCGACAATGTTAAAATTAGGGCTGTGAATCTTTGGGCACCACATGATTCCATTCGATTTTTGGGGTTAATGATTCGATTCAGAATCGATTCTTAATTCAACACGATTCTTGATTCAAAATGTATACTTTTTAGATAATATTGGATGCCAGTTCTATGCTAAATAGCTCTGATCAATTTCTATATTACCTAAAAGAAAACTGGCTTTGTTGAATAAAAATCTACCCAAACAAAATACAAATACAAATACAAATAAGGCAACAAGAGAAGTCTCCAACACTTCTATTTTCTAAAGTAAATCTGTATAGCAGATCATCTAATTCAACTATATGGTTTGTCTGAGTGGCTGGACAGGACAGATTGGAAATTAAAAGATAAATGAATAAAATAAAAGTAAACACAAATACATGAAATGCTGTCTTTTTTTAATAAATTAAAAAAACTACATGTATGTATATATGTATGTGTGTGTGTGTGTATATATAATATATATATACACACACACAGATATCCGATATTTGGATGGGATCGGCCGCCGATATTTGCCAAAAAATGCGTATCGGCAAGGCATGGGAAAATGCCGATCCAGATCCAGTTTAAAAAAAAAACTCTGATCCGTGTTTTCCAACGCACCGAATTAAATAATACATTCCACTTTTCTGCTGCTCCCTAATTTCCGTTCCGCATTTTCCAGCACACCTTTAACACATCCACAGGTCTGTGGATTCTCGCGCAGTTGCTTTTAGCTGCTGGCATTGCACTACAAGCTCTTCTCACTCTTTCCTGTCTCTCCTTCTCACAGACAGCAAGCACACCTTCTTACACACGTCACATACTGTCACATCATACGTCACATACGTATACGTCCTCCCCGAGCAGAGAGGTAGCAGCATGGCTAACGTTAGCTGTGATGCTAGCGCAGCCGCTAAGGTGCGCGCCTGTGCAATTGCGCACTGCTCAAGCGTCCTCTGCGCACGGCAAATCTATGCCACGCACAAAATCAAATAAAAAAAATAAGCGCATAACAATTTTCGACACACGGACACGACAGAGAAAACAGTTTTCGTCATCATTGTTCAAATATTGTAGCGTCTGTCGAGACGCTTATCTCCGTTTGGTGCCACACGCCCACACCATCAAAATGCCGAGGCAAATATTTCCAGATCAACACTGTATGAAAAAAAATAGTGATTTTTTTAGTTGTGATTTCCCTCTCTGCATGAAAGTTTAAAAGTAGCATATATAAATGCAGTATGAAGAAGAATGTTTTAATGTACACATAGAATCATCATACTGCTGTGATTATATGCATCAAGTGTTCATTCAAGGCTAAGGCAAAATATCGAGATATATATTGTGTATCGCGATATGGCCTTAAAATATCGCAATATTTAAAAAAGGCCATATCGCCCAGCCCTAGTTCAATGATGCCATTTCTGTTTGTCGTGTATAATTTTGTCTACTTTGTGTTTATCCTTGAATAAACAGGTCAGTTTCTTGTTACCAACCATTGTGTATTATTCAAACTCCCCTAATTCAGCTGGCTAGTTGTTATCAAGAGTACTAAAACCCTTTTCAACATGATTCTGACAACTAAGTAGGCTAAATAACTTTAAACTTTAATACATGCTCGGATAGGCCAGTATCGGTCAGTATCGGTATCGGATCGGAAGTGCATGTGTGTGTGTGTATGTATATATATATATATATATATATATATATATATATATATATATATATATATATATATATATATATATATATATATGTATATGTGTGTGTGTGTATATATGTATGTATATATATATATATATTTATATATATATATATATATATATATATATATATATATATATATATATATACATACATATACATTTATATATATATATATATATATATATATATATGTATATGTATATATATATATATATTAAGAATAATGATACTAAAAAGAGAAAATAAAAGTAATAACATTATTAATAAATAAACAAAATAAATTTAAAAAATGGGCCACAGACATCTGCAATGGCAATGGCCTTAGAGAACAACCAACAAACACACAAAAGGCTCATCAACCACCCATATCACAGTTGTTTTTCAATCAGGGTTCATTTGGAGACCAGTTCCTCCTACTTATCTCTAGGCACCCCACAGTTCTTGAAACTTTGCAGAACAACCATTCGATGTCAGCCTCATCTTCTCACAAGGAAGTGTTTTAAGTGTAGGAAAAAAATCGTAATTTGACCCCATATAAGTTACCTGGGGCAGCACGGTGGAAGAGGGGCTAGTGCGTCTGCCTCACAATACGAATGTCCTGAGTAGTTTTGGGTTCAATCCCAGGCTCGGGATCTTTCTGTGTGGGGTTTGCATGTTCTCCCCGTGACTGTGTGGGTTCCCTCCGGGTACTCCGGCTTCCTTCCACCTCCAAAGACATGCACCTGGGGATAGGTTGATTGGCAAAAACTAAAATTGGCCCTAGTGTGTGAATGTGAGTGTGAATGTTGTCTGTCTATCTGTGTTGGCCCTGCGATGAGGTGGCGACTTGTCCAGGGTGTACAACGCCTTCCGCCCGATTGTAGCTGAGATAGGCTCCAGCACCCCTCGCGACCCCAAAGGGAATAAGCGGTAGAAAATGGATGGATGGATAAGTAACCTGACTCTCGCCAGATCCTTGTAGTACGCTGAGCTCCACACAAGGATCTAGGAGTTCTCAAAAGGAGATGTATTTCAGAAGGTGGGGCCTTGTAAAAAAATCATTGTATGTGATTGGATAAACCATTTGTCCGTTATCTTGAATGACGTGCTACTTCAACCACTCACATCGAAATCAACCCGTGACGCTGATAAATGCCTTCAAAACCGTTCTCTGTTCATCTTTTAAATAATTAATATTCGATAGATTCCTACAAAACAGTTGCAATAGCAAAATTAATGTCAGCACACGACTCCTCGCTGCGTGCCGCCATTGTTGTTTGAATTCAAACAGTCGCTTCGGCGCTATGTCACATCTATGAAATCCCGCCCGGCGATCCTGATTGGTTCATTATTTTTTGTTATCTTGAAGGGGTTTGCATTGCCCTCGATCCTAGATCCTTGTGTGGAGCTCAGCGAGTCAGGTTAACATATAAGCACATTTAACCTGAACTTTGTGCATCATTATTGCACGGTTATATTAATAGTAAACGTTGGTAAAGTATACAATCTGTTATAGCAACTCTGCAGAAGGCTTGCCACTCCTTCTGTCTTTATGTACAAAAAGTGCACAAAGATGGAGTGAATGGGGCGGCAGAGTGACAAAACAGACTTAATCTGGCCAAGTAAATCCATCTCATGACATGCGAGGCCCTGGCCAAAAGCGGAGGGATTAGCCCAGAAGGCTTGTATCGCTGCTTAATGTCCGCTAAGCCAGCGCTAATTAGCCCGCAGTAAGGAATGGAACAACCATGTGACACTGCGGCCTAATCCAAAACAGCGCCCCCTATTAGCCAGCACAAGAAAATGTTGCAGAAAGAGTCGGACGGTTTGATGGTGATGAGGCCTCGGAAAATATTTTCTGACTGGCGCTGAGGGCTGCAGTGTGAGACGACAGGGCGGGATAGACAAACTAAAGACAGGAGGGTCGGGGGGCTAAGTAACACCATTGTAGATGGCCTAGAACGCAAAAGATGGCCCAGCAGCAAGCAATCGATTGAGCTATTTGTTTGATAGATGGAGGATGGCGGCCATGTCAGTCGTCGTCTCTTCGTCTTCTTTGGCCTGAAAAGTTGTTGGGGATCATTTGCAGCGGAACCTCAAGGTCAAAACGTATCACGCAAAAGAAATCATCTTTCCCAGGCTTAAAATATTTTCATTAGGTCACTCTTTAACACTCTTCAGTGTCACACAAAAGTTTGCCACAAGCAACAAAACGCTCTGTTAACTTTAAAGGGGTCATATGATTGTTTTTTTCTACATTGAAAACACATCAGGGGTGTTCCAAGTGCGGACCGTAGCTAAGTTTTTAATGGCCCGCGACACAATTGTGACGTTCTAACATTAGGGTGCTGGGTTTTTTTTGCTAATTTTGCAGGTATGCACATCCTCGTGAAAAACTGTTGTCACTCGACGAATGATACCTGTTAACAGGCTAACTTTAATATGCTAGCTTTCAGCTAATTTTGTAAATGTGCACCTCTTATCTGTGCTGTAAAGTTCAAATTTGAATGACAATAAAAAGGAAGTCTAAGTCTAAAGTATACACCTCAGTCATATAAAGTTAAGGTTAAAATACCAATTTTGTCACACACACGAGATGTAGCGAAATTATTCTCTGCATTTGACCCATCACCCTTGATCACACCCTGGGAGGTGAGTGGAGCAGTGAGCAGCAGCGGTGGCCACGCCCGGGAATCATTGGTACTTGGTGCATGTTCATTTTAGCATGCCAGCATTTAAAAAAAAAAAATTCAGGTACACACCTCAGAATAATGTATTTTGGTTTTCGACACATAGTTAGCATTTTTGCATGCTAAGATTAGCATGCTAGCTTTTAGAAGCTAATTTTGCAGGTATACACAGCCTCGTAAAAAACTGTTGTCACTCGACGAATGATACCTGTTAGCATGCAAACGTTAATATGATAGCTTTCAGCTAATTTTGTAGGTACAGTATACACCTCAGTCATATTTTGGTACTTGATGTATTTTAATGTGAGCATGCTAGCATTTTAAACATAATATTTCAGGTACACACCTCAGAGTAATATATTTTGGTTTGCGATGCATGTTACAGTTAGCATTTTAACATGAAAAAATTAGTATGCTAGCTTTTTTAGCTAATTTAGTAGTTATGCACTCCAGTGTGCGTTTAGCGAGATCAGCGGCTCACCGGGGTTTATTGTCGGCACCAAGGAAGGCACACGAGATTGAAAGAAACCCAGCTGACGTACAGGTCTGGAACTTTAAGGTTAAACTTCTGCCGAGTCGTAACTTTCTAATGCTGCTAGATCTACTCTACTGATGTACTCTTCTGGCAAAATAAAGTTTGCTGTCCAAACAACAGATGCGTGCGCATGAACTAAAAATGGCGGACGCGCGCAAGTGAGTCTGGGGAGATGTATACCATACATGGATAATCCGCCGACGATGTTCCCGATTGTGCACATTCCGGCAATAATACAATACTTGCACTTTGTACAAGTCGGCCCTTATTGGTAGCAACAAAGCGAGAACGTCGGAACATTTGTGCGCTGCAAAGCATGCAAATGAACGCCAAGATTGGGCTGGAAAGTAGCTGACTGGGTCCTTTGTGGCACGTCGTAGCTGCACCATTAGCTGGCCTTGACGACTTGCTCGCCACAGCCAAGCCTCTAATGGAGGTGTTTCTGGACTAAATGAGTTTGGAAACACCTCCCAAGTTTTCGAGAGCAAAACTTTGGCGTAAACAAGCTCAGATAAAGTAGCACACATGTCAGATGGATGTTCCTAATGAGGGGAAACCCAAGGAGGGTGCAGACCAAACCCTCATTCTCCATCAGGAGGTATTTCTTATAAAGATATTTGTGCAGTTTGGAATGTGGTGTGCCTGCAAAAAGTAGGGGGGGTTTAGGAATGTGAACAGAGCCTAATCTGTGTCGTGTTCCTGGGCCCTTGTTTACCCTGGCAGCCGAGCAGAGCGCCGGTCGCCAGGCCACGCTACGCCGCTCGCCGGCCACCATTCCTCTGACCCGGCCCCCCGTTCAAGGCCCTCGGGGAGCGGTGCACCTTCAAAGAGCGCTCGCGCAATCGGCTCTCGGATCTGCCTCTTGTTGTGTGTCGCAGGGAGAAAATTATGCAATTAGACAATTATCCACCTCTGCCCAGATGGCTGCCTGTCCAATGAACCGCTGCGTGGCGTGTTGACCCGCACGCGGCCCGTCCTCATGCTGCCGCTAATTGCTGTGGCCTCGGTGTTGCCCCTTTGGACATCACAGCATCGTCAGCAACGTTCCCTCTAAGGTGCGCATTGCTCACATGTCCTCTGCGCACGGCAAATCTATGCCACGCACAAAATCAAATTAAAAAATAAGCGCATATCAACATTTAATGTAACTGAGGACACGCGGCCATGACAGAGAGAACAGTTGTCGTCATCACTGTTCAATTATTGTAACGTCTGTCGAGACGCTTTAAAGAGGACATGAATTCCATTGATCAATTTATTCAACAAAACTCTTTGTCGGCCATAAGGCACATGACCGAAACATTGGTAAAAAACTTTCTATCTAGCAAAACTGCACATTTTCTGCCGTACAAACTAGACCAAATCCAACTTTGTCATATCAACAGCAGCCACTTGCTCTCTCTCACTTGCGCCAACACGTGCACATAAGGCACTTAGCCAGTGATGCATTTCAGCCACACAAAAAGTCGGACAACTCCAACACCACACATAATGTGTAATTTCAGGTTGTGACACTATACAGCTCAGTTCAGTTCAGTTTCCGTTTATTTCCAACATGCATACGATACAATGTAATGCATAACATATTTCCAGTTGTTTCATTACAGCAAGTCCGAAAAGGAGTAGGAAGAAGCTGAGCTTATTTAATCATATCCCTTTTCATACCATAGCAATTTTATCCCATTTCCTTGTTCTCTGTAACAGAACAGTGATTAAATAAATCATAAATAAATTATATACCATGGTAAGTAAACAAATATTAAATACATAAATAATCTTTATCTCAAAAGAAGATAAAAAAAAAAGGGTTCAAGATATTTATCATAATTATTGTTCTGTGCAATTCGTGAACACTGAATCATATTGGTGCTTTGTTTGATTTATTTGGTTGATCCATTCCATAATTTAATTCCACATACGGATATGCTAAAGGTTTTAAGTGTTGTACGAGCATACAAATGTTTTAAATTAGATTTTCCTCTGAGGTTATATTCCTCCTCTATGCTCCACTGTGATTTACCAATCAAATGTGTGCTTATTCTACTGTCATTTATTAAGAATCTTAATTTATGAGTATTAATCATGAAATGGTGTTATTATATTAAATAAATACAAATACAAATATATTTTTTACAAACAGAATATACACATGATCCCATGCTTACATCTCATTGTGCAACATGTGAATGTTTTAATGGGATCTTAATGTGATCACTGAAAGGGGTAAAAAGTATTTCCAAAGCAGGTCCTTCACCCAGACAAACAATACTAGTACATAGCTCATGAAAAACAATATGTTTTGTTATTGCCATTGTAAGTGGGCCAAATCACTTATATTAGATAATAATTTATTGGAAGTGACTGCTGTCATTTGATTATAATAATAAGAAATGTAACTTATTTAGTCAGGTTTGGCACAGGTGTGCTGCTGATGTGGCCACAGTGTGCTCCGCTGAATGCTCAAGAAGTTTTTGCGTTTGCTCACACATGAAAAATTAGAGGGAACATTGGTCGTCAGTCAAAGGCAGGACTTGTGACACCATTTGTCCATGTGTAGTTTCAATTCATATTTCTGTATGGGTGAGAGGCTCATGGAGGCGTTGGTAGGAACAAAATGACACATGGTTTGTTCACAATTGCACATTTGGTCCTTAAAGCAGCACTAAGTAACTTTTCAACCTTCATAAAATATTTCCACAGCTTTTGGGACGATACAAGGACTTACAAGTCGTAGAATGACACCTCTGCCATGGCCTGAGGGGGTCTGTATCTCTCTCGCTGGCACTTGGCGACTTTGAGGAGGGTGGCCACACAAAAAAACTACAAAAATGTGCTGCCTTGCTTTACGGCATACGTCACTCCCCCTTTCCCCTTTCGTTAAAAAGACGGAGGTTGATGCGAAAAGAAGTAGGACGCCTACGTCTAATTACTGCTAACTCCAAAACAACCAAAGAAACCAAAAGTTTTGGTCAGTCAAGGATCAACATTGCCCTGGCTTTCACTCTCTGGCGTGAGCACAAAGATGAGAGATTTCAGACCGATGCTGCCTTGACTCTGTTCCTGCGAAACTAGTAAGTGACTTTTCATGCTCAAATCAAAATGCTAATGCTAATGTTAGCTACGGGAAACTTGCGCTCTAGCAGAACATAGCCACCAGCTTGGTAGTTCCACACTACATTCTTGGAAAAAAAATTCCCGTTGGTCTTTCTTTGCTTCGGATCTGCGTCCGCCCGGATACGTTCTTGGTAGTAGCGTCATGTTTGTAGAACAATGCAAGATCATTTCTTGATAGTGTCTGCTGTTAAACATCAGCATCGCCATTAGAGACGTCATATGTGTGCCAATATTACAGTGGACCTCTTGTCAATATGACACGATATGCGCGAGTCCTCATGGGAAATGTAGTCTTCCTTCTGGAAAAACACTACTACTTTGGTCCACTGGCACCGCCAAAATCAACCAAAACGCAAAAATCCTAAGTGGAACTTTAACCCTAGTTTCTTTAACATTGGGCCAAAAGTATCCCAGAATAAGGCATGTTATGCATCAAGTCACAAGCCGATGGATTGGACAGTGTTTGCGACGTATTAGGATAAGATAGGATCGATTAGACTTTATTTATCCCACAGTTGGGAAGTTATGCGGTAGTCCACAAAGAATAAGGCTAGAAACACATGAAAATCAAAAGGGAACATCAAAGGACATAAAAGACGTACAAAGCTGATGCAACCAGCTGCAACTTCAGCGGTACCATTTCTACATACAGCTACAAAAGTGAAAACCAAAAAAATTGCAATAATAATACATATTGCGCACATACTGTAAATCCTGGACTATAAGCTGCTACTTTTTTCCTACACTTTAAACTGCAGTGTCTTCCATTTAGTGCTTTCAACCGGAAGTAGAGTGTTGTTCAGTCTTCTAGCAGTCCATGGCGTTTCTACTTACCTGATGTAATTACTAGCTACGATGCTAACACATTTACAAATGTCTGTGTTAGTATTATTAACTTACAATGGCATTCTATTTGTATTGTTTCACTTTCTCACTATCATGTTAGCGCTTTTACCTGTTAAATTTAAATAAATGCCCTCGTATTTAGATGAGCATGACGAGAGACCGATCCTGACTGGCTTCGAGGCGGGCAGTAACAACCCGCTCCAGGTCACGTCTACAGTACCGCTCTCCTTTGACAGTGGCAGGGAAGAGTGCAATGACTCGGGCCAGAATAGACGAAATTCACAGAGCAGTGGTTAAGTTTGTGGACAAAAGCTTGCACCCATTTGCCACAGTGCTCCTGATGTTCGGTAGGTAAATGGTCAATTGTCGTCGGAAAAAAATTACATGTTTTCCAGCGACCACATTTTCACTCAGTTATTTTTATTATTAAACTCGTGAAATTACAATATGGTGTAAAAGTCCATTCACTCAGCAATTCAACTTCAAATATGAAACTTATATGTGATATTAACTCATTACATGCACAGTGAGGTGTGTCAAACCTTTATGTATCATTTTGATCATCATGCTTTGCAGTTTCTGAGATTTTCAATTCAAGGTTTTCATAAACGGTAAACTATGATCATCAAGATTTCCTCAAAATCTTGAAATATCATGAGTTGCATTTTATGTATGATAGTTTCACCTTGTTAATCTAAACAAACCATATTACAATATTTTGAGTGTCACCAAAATATTTTCTAGGGAGATGACAGAAGATTTGTAAAAGTTTTGAAAATATTATTAAATGTTGTATTTGTGCGTTTCCATGTAGGTTTTATTTTGTTAAATTCTACAAAGGAATATTTATTTATTATATTTATTTTCCAAACGTTTTTTTTTTCCTATGCTACTTATGTGCCTCTCAAAACCTCACTGTTGCCTTTGTAAGGTCATGTTCCATCCAAACTAAACAAAATTGATGCTAATGCACCCTTTTTGTTCTCTATTTTCCAAAATAACAGTCGATAAGGAACCAAATCGTTAAACAGAATGGAAAATAGAACCGGAACCGGCAAAATCTATTGCGAACGTCTTTTATATTAGCATGCTAGCTTTAGAACGATGATGTTTTATGCTAGCTGTTTAGCTAAACGTGTATGTTTAAACCTAAAAATAGTGCATTTTGATACTTGGCGCTATCTTGGAAGTACGTTAACTTGTCCTACATCATCATGCTAACATTAACATACTATTGTTTTATGCTAGCTTTTTTAGTGTATGTTTAAACCTAAAAATTGTGGATTTTGATGCTTGGCGCCATCATAGACGCATGCTAAAATCTCTCATAATGGCATGCTAGCGTTTTATGTTAGCTTTTTAGCTAATTGTATATGTTCATAAATGAAAGTCATGGATTTTGATCCTTGGCGCCATCTTGAAAGTATGCGAACGTCTTTTATATTAGCATGCTAACGTTTTATGCTAACTGCTTAGCTACATGTGTATGTTTAAACCTAAAAATATTGCATTTTGATATGTGGCGCTATTTAAGAAGTACGTTAACTTGTCCTATGTCATCATGATACCATTAGCATGTTAATGTTTTATGCTAGCTTTTTCAGCTAAATGTGTATGTTTAAATGTAAAACCATGGATTTTGATGCTTCGTGCCATCCTGGAAGCTTGCTAACATTTCTTATATTGGCATGCTAATGTTTTATGCTAACTTTTTAGCTAATTGTATATGTTTATACCTAAAAATCATGGATTTGGATACTTGGCGCCATCTTAGTTGATCGACCCCAGGTCAGAGGTTCATGGCACGGATAGCAGGCCCATCTAAATTTGCATGGGAATTTTCTAGTTTTAATAATGATGCTGCTAAGCAAGTATGTTTAACTTCCTGTTTACTGCACGCCATCATGGTTAGGCTTACACCGCCACCTGTTGCTAAATACTCCTGAAAATGAATATTGTCATAACCTGCATGCCCACTGTGTTGCCTGTGCTACTACTTCTTAGACAACATCAGCACATGGTGGCGCTATAATTAAACTCCCCTAGAGGAAAAGATTTGAAATTTCTGGAACTTTATTTAGCCCGGCGAGCCAAATCACCGTCGATCTTTGGTATGAGCACAATAGAACAGGTATAGAACAGGTATTCTCATCTAGTGGTATGCCAAATAATCACTTCATTAAATATTTCAACACAGTGTTACTGTTCAAACTGTGTGCACTGTTACAGTGGCCAAAATATTATTTGTATAAGCCGCAACTTTTTTCCTACACTTTGAACCCTACGGCTTATAAGACAGTGCGGCTAATTTATGGATTTTTCTTTGCCGACGGCCAAAAGAAAAATCGTCCTTTGTGCTAGGACGAGTTCGCTCACTTTTTCTTTTTTTGTTTCACGTGTGGATTCGTCATTCATCACTCCAAGCACCGTTTTTAAGTTTAAAATATAACTAAAACAATTTATACGTACTAAACCGTCCCATGTGTGATGTCTGTAGGAGTGTTTTCATGCATAATTGTACGCGCTATCGTAATGTAGTTTTATTGTTTCAGTTTCACAAATTTCTTAAGCAAATTCACCAAAACGTCACCGTGGAGTTATTGAGTCTCTTTAGCTGATTGGAGAGCTAGCTTCCGTAGCTCGTGGGTCCATGACGATGACTTCTGTTTTGTTTGATCTGACGTTTTACTGCCGTGTTACAGACACCGCTTGGAAACAATTAAGTTATGTTAATAAACATTTACAAAAATATTTCTGTGTAAACGTGTATATCCTGTGCGGCTAATATATGGAAAAAATATGTTTTTCTCTAAAAGTTAGTGGGTGCGGATAATATACCGGAAAATACGGTACGTTTGCAGCACATAACAAAACAAAAACATAATTTTAAAAACACCCACATACACTGCTAAATGCCATCGTCTGCTGGTCTGGGGGAGCCGCACGCACAGAGACAAGAATAGACCCAATAAAGCAACCAAGACAGCCGACTCCATCGTAGGCTGCCCACTAACTCTCAACCAATGTCCAGGGAGAATGGGCGAGAGTCCGAGTGTCCAACACATGCTCATTCAGCCAGGGCTTAATTAAGCCCGTCCATCCGGCAGCACAGTCTCTTCCTCCGCATCTCCTCCAGTCTCTCCACGGCGTTTCGAATTCAACTGAATCTGGCTCAAATCCAGTTAGTTTCCTTGCGATTGAGCCGAGAGCTGCCTTGTTAGCGCGTTAGCATTCACACACAACAGTTGGAGGAGTCACAGTAGAATTCCTTTAAACTGGATTAAACGTGACAAGTGTGAAAGCACCCTGCGTTTACGATCTCTCATCATGGAAAAGTAAACCGAGCTCCTCCCATTAAACACCCTAAGGACACGCTTGTTTTCGCCTCAGATACGCGTGTGAATGAGACGCATCTCGCGCGCCAAAACACACGGGAGTATTTTTAGCCTGCCGTCTTGGTAAACAGGTGGACGTGACCCGGTAGTGCTGGGACGAGGTGCTGTGCCCGTTCCCATTAGGGCCCACGCATAGCTCTGCAGGGTTATCAGCATGGTCCCCGGGGAGGGCTGAATGTTACCCCCACGCTGAGGAAATACCATCCTACCAATTAGACACGGGATGGAGTTTCTGTGTACACACATATTTGACTATCAGCTGCTGCTCCGCAGCTAGTAACTGCCTATTTTAGCGTGAAATGCGTGCTTAATGTTGTAGTATTCACATACAACCACACTTTTTACATCCTTCAGTGAGATCCACGCCTTTGTCCACCTCTCTGGCTGCCTACCGTACATACTAGAGATGCGCGGTTTGCGGACACAACCGCGGAGTCCGCGGATTATCCGCGGATCGGGCGGATGAAATTAAAAACAATAAGATTTTATCCGCTCGCGGGTCGGGTCGGGCGGATTAATTAGATATTTTTTTTATTTTTTTATTTTTTTTGCGGGTGGCAGTTAAACCAATTCGGAAATATATATACATAGTTAAATGTTGTTACCCACATACGAAAAACGAGCAGGCACCTGCTGCATATGCCACAACAGAAGAAAAAAAAAGAAAAGAGATGGACACTTTTACGGAGCGGAGAAGGGACGCCTCGCCGGGGTCCGGGACCGAGGCCCCTTCCCCCAAGAGGGCCCCACCGGGAGCCGTAGCTGAGGCGATCCGTGAGAAGGGCCCGACGCATGTCCAGGGTCACTACCGCGCCCACCGCACCGACACCCCGCCTCGTCCGCTTTCGCAGTGCGCTCACGAAAGGGGTGGGGCTCACCCTGGTTGATATAGAGAGCAGGACGGTGGCCATGGAATTTCATTTAAGGTTTGTGATAAACCATCAAGCTCATTCGTTAAAAGGACTCTATAGTAATATAAAGCAATTTTTTCTGGACATTATCATGCAAGAAAAGTTTATTTTTGGGATCGCGATCACCGCGTAATGATTTTTAAAGGTTGCATTACATTATTAACTGTCCCATGTGATCAGCCAGTGCGATTGGAAGTCCATGCTCAATTATTGCCTCCGTAAATAAAACTTCGGCATTTATCACATCCAAAGAATCTGTTTGGGCGACGAAAAACGTTGAAAGTTTTCCACTTGTATCGCTAGCAACGGCATTAGACTTGTGTTTTTTTGTCCCAACGTGGTCTTTTACATCGCTAATTCCTCCGTGTCCGATCGAAAAATCTTGTCTGCACAAGGTGCAATTCGCGTAGTTTTCACCCTTTTTTGTTTTTTTTTAATTAATATTAGATATATAACAACGGGCGGATGGCGGGCGGGTGCAGTTCTGATCAAACGTTACATCGGGTGGATGGCGGATGGTTGACGACTTTCTGACGCGGTTGCGGATGAAATAAATTGCCTATCCGCGCATCTCTAGTACATACTGTCTTAAGCACCACCCACTTCAAACCTAAATTAGTCATGTAATATAATATAATATAATCATGTAATCTGCATTAATTGGCCATGACGCGAACATAAAAAGCAAAACAAATATGTTTTGCCTTTTTTCTCCATTTCAGAGTGTCCCAGGCTGCGTTCACACTGCATGTTCGGAATTTGTGCAATTCTGATTTTTTTGGTCAAATCCGATGTTTTTAGTGGCCGTCCACGTTACACCCTACCCCAAAAAAAGCGATTTCTAATGTGAATGCACTCTGACTTGCATGCGGACGTGACTTGCAGTGTTTACGTAAGTAAACATGGCTTAAGCTCGAGTCGGTCTCAGTACTGGGGCATTTGTGGCTATTCAAAGGATTACGTGCCATCAAAGTCAACATTTTCTTAATTGAGTTATTGCGTGTAAAATATTGCGTATTTTGACTCTTGCAGTTTTACGAGATATTTTGCTTCGATGTCTGCTTGAAGAGTGTGTGGGGAGAGTGGCGGAACTCTCACGTGAGTTTGTACACCTGTTTTCTACTCCGTTGTCAACTATTTATTTTGTAACAGTCTATTTTGGCAAACAATAATGACGCTTATCGCTTTTTGATGACGTTCTGGTTGGATGATTGATTGAGAACGCATCGCAGGTATATAGGGTTGTACGGTATACCGGTACTAGTATAGTGTCGCGGTACTAATGAATCAAAAACGGTACTATACTCTGTTTGAAAGGTACCGGTTCCCCATGTTTTGTTTTGTTTTGGTTTTTTTAACGGGCATGACGGCACGTCGTCACGTCATGACATTGCTGGTTTTACGAGCAGAGGAGCATGTTCGGCAGCGCACAATCACGGAGTACATACAAGCAGACACAGTGTGTAGACAGAAAAGGGATAATGGACGCATTTTGGTCTAAAAACTAATGATAAAGGTGAAGCTATAACACTGAAACGCCCTCAGGAAGAGGTGCTTTAAGACATGGATAGCTAGCCAGCAGCTAACATCCATCTGCTGTCGGCCGTGTTTTAGCTACTTCTAAATCACTAATCCTCGCCTCTATGGCGACAAATAAAGTACGTTTATTACAAGTATCATTATCACTAGAGGACGAGGAATAGCTAAACATGCTTCACTACACACCGTAGCCCACCGGCGTCACGGCTAATGACGCCGTGCCTTAATGTAAACAAACGCTATGGGTGGATCTACACCTAACATCCATTGTAATGATACCAAGTACAATAGCGTATCTAGTCGTTACTACTATGATTACATCATATTTTTTATCATCACAAAATCTTTTTTCCTTCTTAAAAAAGTCATATTATGTTTATAAACTCAGGAAATACATACCTGGACACATGAGGACTTTGAATATGTAACTACTTGGTATCGGGTCGATACCTAAATTTGTGGTATCATCCAAAACTAATGTAATGTATCCAAACAGAAGAATAAGTAATTTTACATTTTAACAGAAGTGTAGATAGAATATGTTAAAACAGAAAATAAATAACAAGTAAATAGAGCTAAAATAATAACATATATGTATCTTAAATAATTAAAGTGCAAATGAAAATACAGCTTCACCACATTAGTCCTAATTTTTGCGCTTAAGAAACTTCTCTATGACTTTAGCTTCAGGATTGTCATTACTGCACCAGGTGGTGGAAAAGTGTATTACAACCGAGTATCGCCGCGGCCCATAAGGACCACGGCTGAGAAACAGATATTCCTGTGGCCCGAAAATGGGCCTACGGTTAAGAAACACTGTGCTAGATTAGCTGTTGACATGCTGCAAAAATGACCCCCTGTGCTTCAAACCGAATTAGTTTTGTCCCACAAATGTTAAGTCCCAAGCAATAATTAATCTTAAAAGGGAACTTTCAGTGCATAATTGGGTTTTACCCAACATGGTCATGTAAACAAACACAGCAGGGAGCAGTTACCAGCTGAAGGTCAACAAATAAAGCAACCTGTGTGTGATTTGGGGCTAGAATGCAGCCGCAGATGTAACATGGAGAGGATGGTGTCGTTTTGGGAGAGAAGTAGGAGAGGCGTCGTACGCGCATCAGAAGAGGAGGAGAAGGACCACACATCAGCAAGCTATAAAAAGTGTATGGCTGACGACCACGCCAAGAAAACAAAGTGTGGGGCGGCGAAGGCGTCTCCTCCTCTTTGCAGGCTCCAAATGCACCGAGAAGGAAATAATGAAATCCAGCAGCTCATTTCCCTTTTAAGGTGGAAGATGTTTGCGTGTGTGAGGTTTGCTTGAGTCCTGCAAAGACAGACTTCTTCTACTTCTTCTGCTCTACTGGAGCGCAGTGACACAATTCAGATGTCTTTGTTTTCTTGCCTGACAGTTCCTTGTTGCATCACTCGCTGACAACTTGTATGAGAATTATATTTATATGGCACTTTTTCTCTAGCAACTCAAAGTGCTTCATATTAACACTAGAACTCCCAGGGTTTTCTTATCTCACCCTGCAACTCACAGGAGGCAGCCAAAAGGCTGTTAGTTTAAAATGTACCACTCAGCGACCGACAATTAGCCACCTTTCTTTGCTAAATGCAGCCATTACATGGAAATGGACCACTCAAATGCTCAGATTAGGGGGAGGGGTGTGTTTGAATACAGGGACTCTTCAGACAGGTTTCTGTTTCTCGGTAAAATTAGCCTTAAATATCTCTGATCTGATTAAAAATACTATTTCTTAAATATTAAGTAAATATTCAAATACCCTTTGGCAAAACTGCCATTTTGACTTTTTAGTTCATCACTTTTATTTGTTAGTGTTTTTGTTTCTGTAAAATGTTCTTGTAAAATATTCCAACAGTGAATAATTGTACAATAACCTTTTTTCCACAATATTTTTTCACAATACTTTATTCATGTAAAATGATTTAAATGTTCTTGTAAAATGCAAACTTTTGTCTCAAAGTATTCCTGTAGTCCATCATTCTTGTACAATTAAACATTTTTCTTACAATATTACTAACTGTTTTGTATAAAATACTTTTTTTTTGCAATACTTTAGTCATGTAAAACAGCATAAGTGTTATTTTAGGATTTAAACTATTGTCTCAAAAATATTCCTTCAGTGCATATATTTCCTGTACAATGACAACTTTTTTAATCATAATATTTTTTCCGAGAAAAAAACAAAAACTTTATATTTTACTTTAATCTTTTAAAAATTACACAATTTTGTCTTGTAAAATATTCCTCAAGATTACTGTATGAAAAAAACTTGAATTTTTTTACAATATATTTAATTTGAATCATGTAAAATGGCATACTTTTTTCTCCAAAAAAGTAAAAAATGTTTCTTAAAATATTTTTCCCTAAAATATTTCTACACAATTCTTGTAATAAAAAAAAAATTTTTGTATAAAAGAAAAAAATAATCACAATACATTCGATTTTAGTCCTGTAAAATGGCATATTTTTTTCTTATAAAATATTTCCTTTTTTCTCAAAATATTCAGCCATAATTATTTTACAATGACAAAGTTTTTTTCCTCACAATACTATTTTTTTCACAACATTAAAAAAAAAAAAAGTTTTCATGTTATATTTGATTTTTAATTTTGTTTTGTCAATTTTTTTCCTCAGAATATTCAGAAAAAAATTCTAAAAAACAATTAACATTCTTACATTAGTTAAATTTTAAAAATGTAAAATGGCATACCTTTTAAATAATACATGTCGGTGTTTATCTGTAAATAACAATATATAAATAATAGATGTCAGTGTTTATCTGTAAATAACAATATATAAATAATACATGTCAGTGTTTATCTGTAAATAACAATATATACATGATACATGTCAGTGTTTATCTGTAAATAACAATATTAAATAATAAATGTCAGCATTTATCTGTAAATAACAATATATAAATAATAATTGTCAATGTTTATCTGTAAATAATATATAAATAATAAATGTTAGTATTTATCTGTAAATAAACAATATATAAATAATAAATGTCTGTGTTTATCTGTAAATAACAATATATTAATAATATTTGTCAGTGTTTATCTGTAAATAACAATATATCAAGAATACATGTTGGCGTTTATCTGTAAATAACAATATATAAACAACCACCAACATAATTATCTGTAAATAACAATATATAAACAATAAATGTCAGTGTTTACCTGTAAATAACAATATATCAATAATAAATGTTGGTGTTTATCTGTAAATAAACAATATATCAATAATAAATGTAAGTGATTATCTGTAAATAACAATATTAAATAATAAATGTCAGTGTTTATCTGTAAATAACAACATATAAATAATACATGTCAGATTTTATCTGTAAATAACAATATATAAATAAACAATCAGTGTTTATGTGTAAATAACAATATATAGATAATAATGTTGGTGTTTATCCGTAAATGACAACATGTAAATAATAAATGTCAGTTTTTATGTGTAAATAACAATATATAATTAATAATTGTCAGTGTTATTCCGTATATAACAATATATAAATAATAAATGTCAGTGTTTATCTCATGCCGACAGCACAAACACATCAGCTTTAGCGTTAGCTTGCTAGCATTAGCATTCTGTTGACTGGGGTTGAGGCTAATAACTACACAAATGGAGTGTCACTGACTACTTTTACTACATGTAATAAAGTAAATAGTTAATATACTGACTCCTTTATTTCACATTTATCCAATGAAGTCAGAGTAGTAAGCAGTTGAGGTTGTTTCTTCCAGTCCGGCTTAAATACGTATAAAAGAGTCCGTCCACTTCTCGTAGCTTCTCGTAACGAAATGAAGTTTGTCAAAATAATAAACAACAATAAACTCATGTAGTTCAAAGACTGTGACTGAGTGAAAACACTGCGAGATAGTTCCACCGATCAGCTTTCTTCAGCACATAAAAATTCCTGCATTTCGAAAGCTCCTTTCGTTCTTCTTTCTCTTCGTTGTCATGTTTGTTGTAATAGAAATACACAAGAAATAAGAAATACACAAGTCGCCCCCGTGTATATTCCAATGGCGGTCATGGATTTGAAAGAAGTTTTAGGAACATGTTCAACCATGTTCAACCAATCAGAGTTCGACAGCACAGCCCGCCCCCAATAAGGTTCCGGGAATTTTCCAAAAGTCCCACCTAGCTGGCAGGAAGTCCGAAAGCTTCCGGAAGAACTAAACCTACCCGGGTAGTTTTTGGTGGAAACACAGAGGGAACTTCATTTTTTTGGTTTGGACACTCCAAACTGCAGAATAATATACAGGCAAACACACTGGTTTGGCTGTACGAGACAGTATAAAAATAATAATAACTTTATTCAATTATTAGTTTTTCTTAAATAAAATACACTTAGATTAAGGGGTAAAATAATTACCGTATTTTCCGCACCATAAGGCGCCCTGGGTTAAAAGCCGCGCCTTCAATGAACGGCATATTTCAAAACTTTGTCCACCTATAAGCCGCCTGGTGTTGTAAGCCGCATCTAACTGCGCTAAAGGAATGTCAAAAAAACAGTCAGATAGGTCAGTCAAACTTTAATAATATATTAAAAACCAGCGTTCTAACAACTCTGTTCACTCCCAAAATGTACGCAAATGTGCAATCACAAACATACGTATATCAACATGGACAGAGCTGCGTGAAAAAAGCCACCCGGCCTCTTCGCGTAAACTTAAACTTACCTTAACCACTCGCTCATCTTTTCTTCATCCATCCCTTCGAGTTAGCTTTTATGATGACGCCGGCTGGAAAGGTCTCTTTTGGCAAGGTCTTCCTTTTGAATATCACCATGGGTGGAAGTTTCATTAGCATGGCAAGCTAGAACCACAGTGAAGGATGACTTCTCATTCCCTGTGGTGCGAATATTCACCGTACGTGCTCCCGTTCCACAGTGCGGTTCACAGGAATATCAGTTGCTGTGAAATACGGTAGTAATCCGTGTGCGGATGGAGAGATTGCGTCTTTTCATGAACCGGATCCTTGTCGCTTTGTAGGAGCCATTTTGTGGTCTTTACAGATGTAAACACACAAAGGAAATGAAACGTACGGTGATATCCGCGCGCTTTTTCTTCTTCTACGCGGGCGGGTGGTTGCTTACAGTAGAAGAAGAAGCGCTTCCTGTTCTATGGGGGCGGGTGCTTACCTTGGCGGTTGCTTGCGTAGAAGAAGAAGCGCTTCCTGTTCTACCGGGAAAAAAGATGGCGGCTGTTTACCGAAGTTGCGAGACCTAAACTTTATGAAAATGAATCTTAATATTTATCCATATATAAAGCGCACCGGGTTAAAAGCCGCACTGTCAGCTTTTGAGTAAATTTGTGGTTTTTAGGTGCGGCTAATGGTGCGGAAAATACGGTATGTAAAAACATAACATTCCTGATTAATTCAAAATATTCTATTTCCTGACAAGGTCTAATTTTAGAAGCAAGGAAAGCAAGACCTGTTATTTTCCCAGTGCTCAGGGTAGTTTAATATTTCAAGTTGTATTTATTGAATACGATCAATGTGCTTTATAAATGTGTACTTTACAGTTTCTTGTATTGCGCATTTACACATTTCATTTGAGACTTTTATCCTAAAAGCAGGCCGACAAAATGTCCGAGACAGTTGTGTTTTCACAGTGACATCTGTGTTGAGTGGAGCAGATACAGACGCCCGCCCACGCCATGCTGGACATGGAGGATTATTTCTAGTGCACACACACACCCTCATACACACACATGCATTCAGATGCTAATTAGCTCCCCTCACTCCTTCTGCATGCGAAAAGTAAAAGAGACATCTGATGAGCGGTCAACCACCTCTCTTTACTTCTGTCCACACACACAGAACCACCCACCGCTACTTTGGAACCCCCCTCCACGCACACAGCTGGACAATGGCGCTGTCCGGGTTCCTCCACGTCCATTGTCCACCGGTGTGTGAGAACAACTCAATAAATCACACTGACAGCTTTCTGAATTGAAGGATTGTTGCGGAGGAAAAGAGGATGAGGAGAACTTTTTGGGGCCGTCTGACATGTTCCAGTGGCTGTTTAGCATTCTAGAGTGCGACGTCAAACTGTGTTTGACACTGCAGACAGCGTCCATTATTGTCCTCAACAAACTTCCACTCCCGTGTGTGTGTGTGTGTGTGTGTGTGTGTGTGTGTGTGTGTGTGTGTGTGTGTGTGCGTGCGTGCGTGTGTGTGTGCGTGCGTGTGCGCTTCATGAAGCTGTTCATTTGAGTCCAATCCTCCGTGTTAGTGTGTGTAAATGTTGCATTTCCTCTCGTATCGTCTGCAAGCTCACATCTGTTGTAGCCAAGCACATAAGTGGTCCAAGATGGACAGCAGGGCGAGAGCATCTTTGAACAATTACCACAACATGTACGACTACCGAGTGGCCACATGGGCTCCCGTCATGAGAGTGATGAGAATATTGAAAGGCTGTAGACGGTACTTTGTTTGGCGTCACTTCGAGGGCAAAAGTTCAACACAATCCTGCAATTCCCGGTTTTCCAAAACCCTTTGTCCTTCCACATTTTTCAACCTATTCCAACCTGTTCCATAAACACATTCCACCTAGTCTGGATATATCGTACATGGCTATTTTGTCTTCCGTAAAAAAAAAAAAATTGTTTTCCCGAAATTCCAGGAATTCCGAAATGACAATTATTGATTAAAAAATGTTACTATGTCAACATTTCTTGACTGATTCAAAAAATTCCAACACCAACCCATTCATCTCATCAAGGGCACATTTTATATTATCTTTATATTTTTTTTAAATTCCCTGTTTTCCCGAAATTCCCAAACTTCCAGGAAATTCCCATTCAAATGAATAGACCATCTTTCCAAATTCCACAATTCCAACATTTCCCAACCAATTCAAACCATCAACACATTCCACTCGTCCTTGACATTCGAACTACTAACTCTCCGAGTTAAAAGAAATTCCTGGAATTCCCAGTTTGTGAAAATCCTATGTCCACCCTTTGTCCTTTCTGCGTCTCCTTCCACATGTTAACATATTCCAAACATTCCACTTAGTCAGGAAATCAAACAAACCTATTTTGTTTTCCGTACGAAATTCCCAGTTTTCCTCAAATTGCAGGAATTCAGTTACTGTGTCAACATTTCTCGACCAATTAAAAAAATTCCAACACCAACACATTGATGTCATCTAGGACAATTGTGGTATCTATATTTTTTTTTAATTCCTGATTTTCCAGAAATTCCTATATTGTCAGGAAGTTCCCATTCAAATTAATGGACAATTGTTCCCAACTCCACAATTATAGCATTTCTCAAACCATTCAACCATCAACACATTCCACTCATCTTTCACATTCAAACTAGCACTTTTCCCAAGTTCCCCCAAAAATGTCGCTTTTCCCCCAATTTTCCCGAATTCTACAACACATTCTCAATGAAAAAAAGGGTTACTACTT
Organism: Nerophis lumbriciformis; assembly: GCF_033978685.3. Lineage (NCBI taxonomy): Eukaryota > Metazoa > Chordata > Actinopteri > Syngnathiformes > Syngnathidae > Nerophis > Nerophis lumbriciformis. Next base: position 7,260,684 of record NC_084576.2, read on the forward strand.
CAACATTTCTGAACCGATTTATTTTTTTGTAGTTTTTTTACAGTTTATGTATGTACATATTCTGCCCATGGATTTGATATGATTTAAGATGTTGTTTTAAAAAATATGTTTTAATTTTAAATAGGGATGTCCGATAATGGCTTTTTGCCGATATCCGATTTTCCGATATTGTCCAACTCTTTAATTACCGATACCATATATGATATCAACCGATATATACAGTCGTGGAATTAACACATTATTATGCCTAATTTGGACAACCAGGTATGGTGAAGATAAGGTACTTTTAAAAAAAATTAATAAAATAAAATAAGATAAATAAATTAAAAACATTTTCTTGAATAAAAAAGAAAGTAAAACAATATAAAAACAGTTACATAGAAACTAGTAATTAATGAATATTAGTCAAATTAACTGTTAAAGGTTAGTACTATTAGTGGACCAGCAGCACGCACAATCACGTGTGCTTACGGACTGTATCCCTTGCAGACTATATTGATATATAATGTAGGAACCAGAATATTAATAACAGAAAGAAACAATCCTTTTGTGTGAATGAGTGTGAATAAGTGTAAATGGGGGAGGGAGGTTTTTTGGGTTGGTGCACTAATTGTAAGTGTATCTTGTGTTTTTTATGTTGATTTAATATAAAAGATTAAAAAAAACGATACCGATAATAAATAAACCGATACCGATAATTTCCGATATTACATTTTAATGCATTTATCGGCCGATAATATCGGCCGATAAATGCGTTAATTTTTAAAGGTTATAGGCGTGATTTGTGTGTGGTATTGATGGACAATTTCAGAACGTCCGTCGTGTGTATTGTCTTGATACCAATATTTTGGTACCGGTACCGGCACCAAAATTATTTTGATACTTTTTGGTACTTTTCAATACTTTTGTAAATAAAGGGGACCACAAATTTTTTTATTATTGGCTTTATTTTAACTATAAGTCTTAGAGTACATTTAACATATGTTTCTTACTGCAAGTTTGTCTTAAAAAAAATAGTGAACATACAAGACAATGTGTCTTTTATTATTAGCGAACTGGTACTTTTCAGACGCGGTATAGTACCGAATATGATACAGTAGTATCGCGGTACTATACAAATACCGGTATACCGTACAATCTTAATCCGTAGCAGTGATGATGGGTGTAATTTTTACAAACATACGATTAGCACACATTTGATGTATTTAGTTCGAGCTGTCAAACTTAACTCGTTCATTTATGTAACGTTTCAGTAGTTTGATTCAAAAAGTGAAACATATATATATTAATTCATTTGCGCACATCTTAAAAAATAAATAAGTGTCTAATAACATGTAATGGATATATTGTCAAATGTTGAATACTCTAATCAGCAAATTCTTTAGATATTTTTGATACGATATTACACAGATTTGCTTTGTCACGTATAACACAAAGCTGAATGTGGGTTAGACTTAGACAAACTTTATTGATCCACGAGGGAAATTGTTCCACACAGTAGCGCAGTTACAAAGGATGGAAAGGATAATGCACACAAGGGCACAAAAAGAGGGCGAAAATAAAAGTGGCCTTGTGGTTAGAGTGTCCACCCTGAGATCGGTAGGTCATGTGTTCAAACCCTGGCCGAGTCATGCCAAAGACTATAAAAATGGGACCCATTACCTCCCTGGGTTAATGGGTCAAGGGTTGGAATTGGGGGTTAAATCACAAAAATTATTCCCGAGCGCGGACACCGCTGCTGCTCACTGCTCCCCTCACCTCCCAGGGGTAGAACAAGGGGATGGGTCAAATGCAGAGGGTAATTTCACCACACCTAGTGTGTGTGTGACTATCAGTGATACTTTAACTTTAACTTTAAATGTACCATAGTAGCAATATAAAATATAACATATATGTAATATTTACATACTATATATACAGTATATAATTTATACTTATATATTATATTATTGTATTATGTAATGTTTTTTATATAATATATACAATATATAACAAATCCCAATTACCATGTACAATAGTACAGTATATGCAACAGCTGCAGCATAAAATAAAGAGTAGATCCAGCAGAAAATATAGATTATAAACAAAGAGAGGTAGCTAACATAGAAGCGGTCAGGTAATAAACAGATATTATCTACTGCTCTATGGCGAGTGATTATACAGCTGTATGGAGTGCGGAATGAAGGAGTTCTTGAATCGAACACTGAGCTCTGCTGTTCCTCAATTGTCAGGTGGAGTGGGTGGGCAGGATTGTCCATGATGGCCAGCAGTTTGTCCAGTGTCCTCCTGTCAACCTCCTGTTAGCTTAGCATGTACTATTGATGACTGATCAAAGGGGCCACGACAGGCTGGATGGACCTTTAGTATAGGTGGATCTTTATTGTCATTGCACAAGTACAACAGGATTTCATTTTCAGCACAAGCCCGTGGCTGTAAAAGGTGGGAAAAAGGTAAACGCTGGGGGAGGATGGGTTGGAAAAAAAACTTGAACTGAGACTGAGCTCCTATTGGGAAGGGCCCGGTCTGGAGTGAGAACAAAACTCCTTGCAAAGCGTACACATCCGTTCTTCATTCATTCTTCTGTGGTTTTTCATCAGAAGCACCGTACTGGACCAGGCCGGACCGAATGGACAAGAAGCTTCTTGCGGTACCGGCCGCCCACACCGTCAAGTTCCGCTGCGCCGCGTCCGGCAACCCGACGCCCAGCATCCATTGGCTGAAGAACGGCAAAGAATTCAAGGGGGAACAGCGCATGGGCGGCATCAAGGTGAGAGGGAATAGTCCTAATCATGAGCTGTGTGTGAAGTACCAGGCTACCGGGGCATCCGTCAGGAGCCTTTTAGCAAAGCATTTTAATCCCTCTCAGCCGGGGGGCGCTGCCTGGCGAGCCCCAGTCCGTCAGCGAGCGCGGGCATTGTGGGAGTGTCTATAAGTGGAGGATAGCGAAGCAGAAAGTGATCCTGGTCATCTTCTCACGGTGGATAAAAGGTCAGAATCACCCCGCTGGGCCGCGCGCCCTCGGCAGGATTCCACCTTCCCCCACCCGTGGCTAAGACCACCGAAATAAATAATGCCCGGGTGAAACCGGAGTGGTGCTTGGATACTTGAACGCTGGCGTTGACAGCGTGGCAGCGCTGCGAACAGCTGCTGTGCTGCGTTTTGTCATCATTGCAGCAAACCCTGTGTGGGAACAAGCAAACAATCCCAGTGCTACCAACTTCCAATCCAGTTGTAGGACTATTCTTACGGTCTTACATTCCGCAAGCCTAGTTTCTTCCTCTAGTGGTGTGAAAAGGCCTACTTTGTCGTTCTTTAAAAGGTTAACAGTAAGCAGATCCTGTCGCTATTAACAGTTTACGGAGCTCTCCAACATCTGCTCCCAGCAGGCCTGGCAGCAGTTGTCCACCCCCCCCACCCAGCCCCGTACCCTCCCACCCTCGCACCCACCTGTCACCAGTGCTCAGGACGGTCCGGGCCAACCCGGTCCGGTGGCGCTCCAGCTGACACCAAGCAGGTTTGAGCTAATGCGGCTAAAGTTGAGTGTTTGCAGCACGCTAATCCCATATTGAGCGCTTGGATTTCATCAGCTCGACAAGTGTCTCCACCGAATCACCTGTGTTAAGTTCCAAAGAGGACTTTGTAATGGCCCTGGATGTCAAAGTGTACATTTACAACATCACTTGTGTCTTAAATTAGTATAAATTTGATCTTCCGGAGGCTTTTATGAAGATGTCCGATGCTAGCGAAGAGAGTGACAGGTCCATGACACGACCTGTGACCCCGCATGTGACAAAAAAAAAACCCACACATTGCTCAACGTGCAAATTTTACTTTCACTTAGCGTACAAAACTGAAAGTAGCCGAATGGAAACACACCTTGTCACCCACATCCATCGACTCATTTGACGACATTATCTGGCCGTGATTGGGTTATCCATGGGCACAAAGAGCAATGACATACCCACAATGACCTCACGGGGACCCTGCTCCTGCTCCTGCCCCTGCCCTGACCCCCGGCTTGGTCTTGGAGGTGAAGCCATCTTCACCCCGCCTATTCAACTGACATCATCATTCTGGATCTGACAGCCATGCTTAATCTCTTTGAAGGAACCTACATTTGATTTGCATTCCGACTCCTCCTCTATAGACATAGGCAGCTAGAGATGTCTAAGTGACTGGAAAATCTAGCTGTGCATTTGGAAAATATTACTGCTGACCATGTTTCTCCACGGTTACATACCCAGCTAGTCTGGAGTATAAACGGGCAAATCAGAACCAGTCTTGAAAACTGTCATGACTGGTGACAGTCAATGAATGTTGTGTATTAATGCTTAATATTGTAGACTTTGTCATCATTTGTTATTTTTGTAGTCGTTGGCTTCAGCTGCAATAAGTCTTCGTCTTCTTTGTGTTTTATGGAGTGTAAACCAGTGTTCCCTCCCTTCTGTCTCCCTCAAAAACATACATATATACTTTCCCATACTAAATTACATTGTAAAAAACTGTTTATTCTGGAAACTTCACATACATTTTCTGTTTGCTGCTTGGTACCACTTTGAGAAAAACCTCTCTCTTCACTCTTTTCAACAAGTCAACGCTAAAGAGACTTCAGACGGTACAAAATGCAGCTGCCAGACTTTTGACCGGTGCACCCAGAACAGCCCATATTACCCCCATTTTGTCCAGTCTTCATTGGCTTCCAGTCAAATTTCGCATTGAGTTGAAGATTTTAGTCCTGACTTTGCGTGCGTTACATGGTGGGGCCCCTCAGTACATCACTGACTTGTTATGCACCTACACTTCAGGGCGCAGCCTCCGGTCTTCAGGCCAGGGTCTCCTAAAGATCCCAAAAATTCATTTTAAAACCCATGGAGACCTGGCATTCCAGGCTATAGCTTCCAGACTCTGGAACAACTTCCACCAGTACCTCTGTGATCTTGACTGTGTTGACACTTTTAAGAAACATTTGAAAACTTCTCTTTTTATTAAAGCTTTTAGTTAATGCACTTTTTAACTATCATTTTTAATCCACTTTTTTATCATTTTTATGATGTTGCCGCTGTTGTTTTAATTGAATTGTTGCTTTACTTCACCTATGTTTTGTACAGCGCGCTATGATTTTACCTGTGTAAAGCGCTTTATGAATAAAATGTACTTGCTAATTTACTTACTTACTCTTTCTGTCCACTACTTCTAACTTCCTCTCTTAGTTTTCTCCTTTCTCTGCTGTATTTCCCACAATGAATGATTGCATGTTCCACTGACTCTACCTCAATGCAGCTGGGTGTTTACTTATAAGGTGCAATGTCATATTTAGTCTGGTGTGTCTTAATCCAATACGTGATATGATTCCTTCCTCTTTTTGTGCTCCCCCTTACAGTTCTTCCCGCTCCTACTGTGTTCTGTATTGCACATTAGTGTCTTCCCGATGTGACTCTTTCAAAACATTTGCTTTATTTAATGATGTTTGCCTCCGTCTTACTGAGAGGTACCTCTCTAAGCTGCTCTAGCTTTTGTTACGGCAGGGCACTCAATGTTAAAGGTGCATTACCGCCACCTACTGTATTGGAGTGTGATCCAGAGTTCCCTCCCTCACATATATACATACTAGAGATGCGCGGTTTGCGGGCACAACCGCGGAGTCCGCGGATTATCCGCGGATCGGGCGGATGAAATTTTAAAAAATTAGATTTTATCCGCGGGTCGGGTCGAGTCGGGTCGGGCGGTTGAAATAAAAAAAAATTAGATTTTAAATAGATTCAGGCGGGTGGCAGTTAAACCAATTCGGAAATATATATACATAGTTAAATGTTGTTACCCACATACGAAAAACGAGCAGGCACCTGCAGCATATGCCACAACAGAAGAAAAAAAAAAAAGAGATGGACACTTTTACGGAGCGGAGAAGGCCCCCTACGCCTCGCCGGGGTCCGGGACCGAGGCCCCTTCCCCCGAGAGGGCCCCACCGGGAGCCGTAGCTGAGGCGATCCGCGAGAAGGGCCCGACGCACGTCCAGGGTCACCACCGCGCCCACCGCACCGACACCCCGCCTCGTCCGCCTTCGCCGCGGCCGGCGTCACGCGCAGCAGGTAAGCAGCTTACCTGCCCGCCACCCCCGTGGCCGGGGGCTCGTAACAGGGGTCGCTCCGCCCGCGCAGCTTACCTGCCCGCCACCCCTGTTGCCGGGGGCGCGTAACAGGGGTCACTCCGCGCGCAGTGCGCTCACAAAAGGGGTGGGGCTCACCCTGGTTGATATAGACAGCAGGACGGTGGCCATGGACGTCGGAACCCGCTAAGGAGTGTGTAACAACCCACCTGCCGAATCAACTAGCCCTGAAAATGGATGGCGCTGGAGCGTTGGGCCCATACCCGGCCGTCGCCGGCAGCGAGACGCGCTTGGAGGTGCGCTCAGCGCGGCTCCCATATGATTGCGCACTGGTGTGCGTCTGGGTCGTGACAGCGTGGCACGCGAATGTCTGTGCTGCATTGGATCAGTCTCCTTTCTTTAACAGGCAAAAGCTTTATAACCTCACTAATGCCTTGCATCGTCTATATTAGATATATAACAACGGGCGGGGGCGGGCGGATGGCGGGCGGGTGCGGTTCTGATCAAATGTTACATCGGGTGGATGGCGGATGGTTGACGACTTTCTGATGCGGTTGCGGATTAAATAATTGCCTATCCGCGCATCTCTAATACATACATACATATATAACTTCTCTAACAAAATAATTTAACACATATTTAACTTCCTGTCCTCCATTTAACTTGATGTAGATTTTACAGTTGGTGCACCAAGTGCTTTGAATTTTCCCCTGCTTCCTCAATTGGAAGTAAAACAAATTGTATCAAGACACCCCGAGTTCGAAGGGTACCAGATTTTGATTAATTGATTGACTATCTTCGGCGGATATCTTTAAATTTTACTATCCTGCATGGTCAACGTCTCAGGCTTATGCGTGTGTTTGAAATGGTGTACTCTTGTTCTACAGGATGTAGAAGTGCCCTATTGTGAGGTGTGTTTTTAACTTATCCATGCTTTCATTTTCATGGTCCAGTTAACGATCAAGTATGAGAAATTTGTGAGATCATAATATAATATGTGTACAGTATATATATTTTTTTGTTGCCATCATATTTATTGTGTTATTGTTCAAGTGAGAAGACAACAGAGTTATTGTGTTAGCGGCTAATTATCTAGCTAGGTGCGCACGCTGGTTTTCACAACTGTGCTCCCCTTCAGATGGTAGCCCATATTACGTCTTAAATGTCATTTTGAAAGATTGCAGAGCATTTTTTTTTTTTACTTTGTTGGTCAAATGAGAAGTTAGTTGTAAGGTGGAGATGCAGGCTATCCTGTGTTTGGCTGCATCGCCAAGTATGCTTCTATGATTTATTGAAGGAGGCAGTTTCGTGGGTACATAATAGAGTGATCTCCAAACGACATCCCGCCAGCGTCCACTATCCGGCCCGGCCAAATTCTTTTATACCCAAGTTTGGGGACCCCTGGAGTAGACGCGGTATGCAGCAAACGCATCAACTGTACACATCTACACAGATTATGACGCTGATATTAGTCGCTGGTAGGTTATGTGGCACATTCCCATGGTCTTTCTTTACGGGCGCCTCGTGTGACTCCAGCGTAAGCTCCTTAATAATTTAATTCTGTTTGGAATCCGGCGTGATCGGAATGCAAGAGATTATCACACTGAGGCAGCAAATTCATCTGTTTCCACACAGGGTTAGCCTGCCTGAAGTAGCATGCTCGGAAGCAGCAGGTGGCAAGTGTCGTCTAAACGGAATGGGGTCGTTCGAAAAATACACTTTTTTTTGTAAAAGTCCACCTATGAGGTGCAAAAGTCATAAAGTAGTTGACGAAAATGTCAAAAGTTGTAGGGTTCCCATCCCCCGCAGAGTCAGTCATGGTTATGTTGCGTCAATTCCCGACAGAAGTCATCTCAAGGCACTTTATACTGGGGGTGGCCCTATGTGCCCCAGTTTTCCAGTTTTGTCTCAGCTCATTTTTATGCAGAAATCAGGTTGGAAGCCTTTTCACCGCGATTTGACGTAACGAACACCACAGTGAACCCTACCTAAACATCCTGTTTTACTCGCTAGCAATAGCTTAGAGCTAGAGATCGGTGTAACTTTGTTTTCCGAACTATGGGAAGGAAGGAAGTGAGTGTGAAGGACAGTGCTGAGAAGAAAAAGTAAATGACGAAAAGAAAGAAAAAAATTATCCAAAAAAATGTTCGAGATGTTGGTAAACTGTTCGAATGAGTCGATAACACCAGCCAAGGAAGTTTAAATAACACCGGAACAGTGGTCATTTATCCATGAAAATATGGAGATGCTATAGATAGTGCAGCTCGGAAAAGATATTGAAGAAATCCCCCCTCTGATTGTGCACTATTCGTTCTTTAGTTGTTTGTAGTACATTCTATTGTATTGTTCCTCATTCAAAATGTCTTATTTAAAAGTTAGTCTTTTTATTTTTAAAAGACATGATGCATATGACAATCAGGATGATTTGGGGGGCTAAGCTATGATTAAATTTGTTTTAATTTGTTTCAATGGCTGACGCTGTTTCGCAATGTTTTTTGAAGGTAGCAGCTGCGTCACAGAACCAATTCAACTTGTCTCCCGAAATACCACTGAAATTACCCTAAATTCCAGACTATAAGCTTTTTTTTTACGACACTTTGAACTCTGCGGGTTATAAGACAGAGCAGCTAATTTATGTATTTTTCTTCGCTGACGGCAATTGTAAAAATACAATTAAAAAAACAAGCAAAAACACTGACAGGGTGTTTTATTGTTTGTGCTACGGCGCCGTCTTTTGGATTGCAGTTTCCTTCCATTAATGATTGTACTTTTTCATTTTTTCAACCGTGGTGCTGTTCAGCCTTCTCGCCGTCCATAGCATTCTACTCGTATGGATTCTTCATCACTCCAAGCAAGGCTTGTAAGTTGTACAATATAACTAAAACAATTCTTACTTACTTAAGCGTCCCATGTGTGATGTCTGTGGGAGTGTTTTCATGCATATTTGTACGTGCTATCGCAATGTAATGACGCTAGCGTGCTTAGCATTAGCAAAATTTTCAGTTCTCAAAATTCCTCAGTAAATTCACCAAAACGTTACAGTGAGTCTGTTTAGTTGATTAAAGAGCGAACTTGCGCAGCTAGTGGGTCCATGACCATGACTTCTGTTTTGTTTGAACAGCCATTTTACTGCCGTGTTACAGACACCGTTTGGAAACAATTAAGTTATGTACATAATCATTTACAGAATCTTTGTGTAAATAACTAATTTCACAATATATATATCTGCGATTTATAGTCCGGTGCGGCTAATATATGGAAAAATATTGTTTTCTTCTAAAATTTTGTGGGTGTGGCTTATGTCCCAGTGCGCTCTATTATCCAGAAAAGATGGTAATTTATGAGACATCGCCAATCAAACAATCTATTCATATTAAAATTACATTTTTAGCAGCTCTCTGAAAAATAAGTGAATATCTGTCATACAGTTTTCGAAAACGTTAATGTTTCCCTGTCGGAATGCTGACAACCGGACATGCAATGCAGGGGTTCTTAACCTTTTTGACCTCAGGGCCCAACTTCTCCATAATATTTTTCTGAGATCAAGTGTAAATGAAAATACAGCTTCACCACTTAAGTCATAATTTTTGCGGTTAACTTCTCTATGACTGTAGCCTCAGACTTCTTGTGTTTGCTTGAGATTGTCATTGCTGTCAGAAGTGGTGGAAAAGTGTATTACAACTGCGGACCACAGCTGAGAAACAGGTATTTTTGGTGGCTCTCTAGTGGAAGCTCACGGCCTAATAATGGTTAAGAAACACTGCTACGTCACTGGAAGATGTCCAGTCTAGGTACGTCGCCAACTACTGGTCCGGCATGCACATTACAGTATTGTTTCTGCTGGTCTGTGTCAGCGGGCGGTTGTCTCTACGCAGAAGAAAAAAAAAACGTCTTTTTTTTTTACGCATGTTAAGTGAGATCGTAGTTGAAAATGACAGAGTCTGATAAACACATAAAAATGTGCCTACGAGCGGGAGCTAAAAGTGCAAACATTTTTGAAGCCCGTTAGTTCTTCTGAGTCACAAATATGAAACATGAAGCACATCCCTTTTTCTCTCCGTTGGTGGTCTTGGACGCCATCACTTCACCAGCTCTCAGCTCCTCGTGGTATTTCTTATTTTTCTTCATATTGCACCGCAGCGCGCGGCGTCACTCGTCCGAACCCGGGGTAGACGAGGCGGAGCCAGCTCGCTTTTGAGGGTGGCCTGGTCCACGTTACCACGCAACTGCTCCGCTAAGCACACACACAGGGATAATATTTACACTGGGACGGTATTTTCCACGTGCCCGTCCAAGAGAGCGTGCTAGACAGAGAGCTAAAGGGGAGGAGCACGCGACTCACCGACTTACGCGTGGGGTTAAACGTTTGCGCAAACACGCCGGGGCGGTACTTTTTCCGACGCAGGTGATGCCGAGTCTTCAGCCTAGAGAAGCGTACCGCATGGCGCCACCCGCGCTGACCCTTCCATGAGAAGTTCACCTCGGTGTGTTCCCGCCGCTCGGCTTCTGAATGTGTCGGCTCGACGTCTGCTGGCGGGCCGCCGTCGCACCTGGTTTGCGTTAGCCGCCGACTGGCACGGTTGAGCCAGCCTTCACAAGTGCTTGGCTAAGAAAAACAAGGAGGGCTGCGCCACGGCTGACGGGGAGAAGGTGCTCCAGAAGCAGCTTGACTCATCTTTGGCGTTAATCGGGCCCAGATGAAGCAAGCTTTGTGTCTTCATCTCGCCTGGATTGACTTCTCACGCTATTTTTCAGTCATGTCAGCCTGGCGCGGCTCTCCTGTCTCGTCAGATGTCCTCCAACTCAAAACACACAGACACAGACAACTTCTTTCTGAAATTGTAGCGCTTGCAGACAAGGATGTGTCACCGGGAGAATTAACAATTGTTGCAAATTTCCAGAAAAGTGGCAAATGTTAAAGGCAGCGAAGGCCGAGGGTCAGAGATAAACAGATTCTCTTTTCAAATGATCCAAGTGTAGCAAAATAAAGTCTACCGTTGTTGTTGTTGAGCAAAACCAGCCGTACCGTATTTTTCGGACTATAGAGTGTATATAAACCGCACCCACTAAATTTGAGGGAAAATAAGTATTTCCATATATAAGTCGCACCAGACTATAAGCTGCAGATATATACGTTGCAAAATCACTATTTACACTGAAATATTCTGTAAATGTTTATTTACATACCTTAATTGTTTCCAAATGAAGCAATGTAGTATCTGTAAAGTCTACAAAATAACAAGTTTTTTTCCCATTTGGTGGAAGATTACCGTATTTTCCAGACTACCGGTATATAAGCCGCCCCTACTAAATTTGACAAGAAAATAATGTTGTTCCATGTATTAGCCGGCCCGGACTCTAAGCCGCAGATATATACGTTGTGAAATGAGTTATTTACACAGAAGCATTTTGTAAATTATTATTTACATATCTTAATTGTTTCAAAATGAAGCAATGTAGTATCTGTTAGTCTACAAAATAACAAGTTTTTTCCAATTTGCTGGAAGATTACCGTATTTTCCAGACTACAAAGCGCACCGGTATTTAAGCTGCATCCACTAAATTTGAGGGAAAATAAGTATTTTCCATATATAAGTGGCACCGCAGATATATACGTTGCGAAATCAATATTTACACTGAAATATTCTGTAAATGTTTATTTGCATACCTTAATTGTTTCCAAACGGTGTCTGTAAAATGACTGATCAAACAAAACAGAAGTCATGGTCACCGATCCACTAGCTGCGCAAACTAGCTCTCAAATCAGCTAAACAGACTCAATAACTCCAGGGTGACGTTTTGGTGAATTTATTGAGGAATTTGTGAAACTGAAACAATACCAAAAGAATGCCGTTGTGAGTTAATAATACTAACACAGACACTCGTAAACGTGCTAATGCTAACAACGCTAGCTCCATTACATTATGATAGCGCGTACAAATATGCATGAAAACACTGCTACAGACATCACACATGGAGCGGTTTGGTAGGTATAAACAGTTTTAGTTGTATTGTAAAACTTACAAACGTTGCTTGGGGTTATGAATGAAGCATCTTTAAAAGTAGAAACGCTATGGATGGCTAGAAGACTGAACGGCACTTCTATTTATGGTTGAAAGCAGTAAATGGAAGGACACTGCAGCATCTGCAGTGGGTGAATTTGTCCAAAAGATGGTGCCAGAGCACAGACAATTAAACACAGCAGTGTACAGAGACATCCTGGATGAAAACCAATGCTTCCCATCCAACCTGATGGCGCTTGAGAGGTGCTGCAAAGAGGAACTGCCCAAAGATAGGTGTGTCAAGCTTGTGGCATCGTGTTCAAAAAGATTTGAGGCTGTAATTGCTGCCAAAGGTGCATCAACATAGAGCAAAGGCTGTGAATCCTTATGTACATGTGATTTCTTAGTTTTTTTATATGATTAAATGTGCAAAATAAAACGTTTCACATTGTCATTATGGGGTATTGTCTGTAGAATTTTGAGGGCAAAAATGAATATATTCCATTGTGTAATAAGGATGTAGCATAACAAAATGTGAGTACTTTCTGGATGCACTGTATGACAGCCTGTTGATGCATCAGACTAGTCAGCTCTGAATGGACTGCTCCTAACAATTGTTAACTTGATGGCGCTTCTTCTCCATCAGTTGAGGCACCAGCAGTGGAGTCTGGTGATGGAGAGCGCTGTGCCGTCGGACCGCGGGAACTACACCTGCGTGGTGCAAAACAAGTACGGCACCATCACACACACCTACCAGCTCGATGTCCTCGGTAGGTCCTTACGTCCGGATAAACAGGAGGCAAAAAGCCGCTCAATTATTAACCTGCCGCCTCTCCTTTCAGAGCGCTCGCCGCACAGGCCCATCCTGCAGGCGGGCCTCCCCGCCAATCAGACGGTGGTGTTGGGCAGCGACGTGGAGTTCCACTGTAAAGTCTACAGCGACGCCCAGCCACACATCCAGTGGCTCAAACACATCGAGGTCAACGGCAGCCGCTACGGCCCTGACGGCGTCCCGTATGTCAGCATCCTGAAGGTAACCAGTCGCCACCTCCCGTCTAGTCAGTTTGTGTTAGACTCCTCATTAAAGCTAATGAACATTTACAGTCACTGTCTGCAGGGCCAGCATGACATATAACCAACGACAGGGTCGCCTTGACATCGTTACCATTCATTACTCGTGTGTGTGTGTGTGTGTGTGTGTGTGTGTGTGTGTGTGTGTGTGTGTGTGTGTGTGTGTAACTTGTGCACTTTTGAAGGTCTTTCCAAGAATAGTCCAAATTAATACTTATCCGCCCCGAGGACAACACCCTAACCCTGCAGGGAGGAGTGCTTTTGTTGTTGTTGTTTAGAAAAGACTCCCACACGTTTTCTTTTGGCCGCCTCTATTTTTTTTTTATAAAACTTTTTTTTTAACCCGCCTGCCTGCTGAGCGGGCGAGGGAAATTAAACAAACATCTGGTTTAGACTAAGTTAACTGCTGCGGTGGCGGCAGCGCAGGGAGAGAGACGGCCCCTGCTAACCGCCGCTGCCGTCAGATGTCTTGCGTCGCGTGGTTTCACGAGAAGGAGGAGGAGGAACCCCAAAAAAATAAAAAGCCACGGAAAAAATGAGCGTGAGGAAGGGCAGAGTCAGCAGAGACAAGAGTGTGACAGAGAGGGGTGTGGATGAAGATTTGGGTTTAGATTTAGGTTGAAAGGCTGACAAATGGTCGATTTTGAGAAGTATTGCTTTGACTAAAGTTCCTTGATCAATTGATGAAATTGATGGTCGATTTAGCCGTCGATGCGTCATTACGTTGTAGCTCGACTTCCAAAAGCTGTGTTTTTCTTCTGTAGACAAATACGAGCAGTTGAACCACTCAACAGCGCCTCTGTTGGTTGCAGACAAGTATTGCCCTACGGTTTGATGATTTGTACAATTAATTAATACACACAATCACAGAATCAATCCTTAACGATGGCTTGAATAAGGCGTGTCCAAAGTGTGTTTTTATTGGCCCTCGGCATATTGTAAAAAAACGATTGACTATTTTTAAAATAAATTTAAAAAAAAAAAAATATATATATATATATATATATGTATATATATATATATTTTATTTTTTTATTTTTTATTTATTTATTTTTTTTATATGTATGTATATATATATTTTTTTTTTTTAATTATATTTAAATATATATATAAAATATAAATATATATATATATATAT